>NW_022436981.1:881721-907027 GCF_009761245.1 Sapajus apella | reverse complement strand
GCGGAGGTTGCGGTGAGCCGAGATCGCGCCATTGCACTCCAGCCTGGGTAACAAGAGCGAAACTCCGTCTCAAAAAAAAAAAAAAAATATATATATATATATATATATAAATTCACATTGGGAGGTCGAGGAAGGAGGATCACAAGGTCAGGAGTTGGAAACCAGCCTGGCCAACATAGTGAAACGTCATCTCTACTAAAAATATAAAAATTAGGCTGGTCCAAAGGTA
The DNA here is from genome assembly GCF_009761245.1 of Sapajus apella. NCBI lineage: Eukaryota > Metazoa > Chordata > Mammalia > Primates > Cebidae > Sapajus > Sapajus apella. Next base: position 906,798 of record NW_022436981.1, on the reverse strand, counting down.
GTGAGTTATCTCAATTGATTGTTCACAGTCAGTTACAAATCAAACTCCTTGTTCTACTCTTTCCCCCCTTCTCTACTGCACTTCAATAGTCTAAAAAAAAATACAAAAATTAGCTGGGCATGGTAGCTCATGCCTGTAATCCCAACACTTTGGGAGGTCGAGGCAGGAGGATCACCTTAGGTCGGGAGTTCGAGACCAGCCTGATCAACATGGAGAAACCCTGTCTCTACTAAAAATATAAAATTAGCTGGGCTGGTGGCGCATGCCTGTAATCCCAGCTACTGGGGAGGCTGAGGCAGAGGAATTGCTTGAACCCAGGAGGTGGAGGTTGTGGTGAGCCGAGATCATGCCATTGCACTCCAACCCGGGCAACAAGAGCAAAAGTTCACCTCAAAAAAAAAAAAAAAATTAGCTGGGTACAGTGGTGGGCACCTGTAATTTCAGTCACTTGGGAAGCTGAGGCAGGAGAATCGCTTGAACCCGGGAGGCAGAGGTTGCGGTGAGCCGAGATCGGGCCACTGCACTCCAGTGTGGGAGACGGAGCGAGACTCTGTCTCAAAAGAAATAAATAATAAATAAATAAAGATCTAAGAAAGAATATGGACAAATATATTTGTAACATATTATTCCCAGCAAGGTTCCATAATGAGTGTCTACAAAGAGTTTAAAGACATTGATTTAATCTCATCTTTCTAAACTCTATTTAAGAGACATACACTTCTATCTAGTGAAATATTTTTTTTTTGAGACGGAGTTTTGCTCTTGTTGCCCAGGCTGCAATGGCACGATCTTGGCTCACCGCAAATTCTGCCTCCTGGGTTCAAGAGATTCTCCTGCCCAGCCTCCAGAGAAGCTGGGATCACAGGGATGTGCCACCAAGCCTGGCTAATTTTTGTATTTTTAGTAGAGACGGGGTTTCTCCATGTTGGCCAGGCCATGAAATCTTTAATAAACCCTAAGAAATGCCATGTGAACTGAACTGGAATTTGTATTGTAATTATTTGTATCAAGAGACCATGAGATACAAAGTTTCAGTTGGAGAAGATGAAAAACTTCTGGAAAAGAATGGTGGTGAAGGTCCTCAACAATGTTAATGTATTTAATGCTTCAGAAAGCTGCACTATGGTTAAAGGCCAGGCGAGGTGACTCACACCTGTAATCCCAGCACTTTGGGAGTCTGAGGCAGGCAGATCACCTGGGGTCAGGAGTTTGAGACTGGGCTGGTCAACAAGGTGAAACCCTTGTCTCTACTAAAAATACAAAAATTAGCAGGGCATGGTGGCAGGCACCTGTAATCCCAGCTACTTGGGAGGCAGAGGCAGGAGAATTGCTTGAACCTGGGAGGCAGAGGTTGCAGTGAGCTGAGATCACATCATTAAGCTCCAGCCTAGGCAACAAGAGCAAAACTCCATCTCAAAAAAAAAAAAAAAAAAAGGTTAAAATTTTATGTTATGTATATTTTACCACAATAAAAAAAAGAATGAAGCATCTACAAATATTCTTTTTTTTTGTTTGAGATGGGAGTCTCACTTTGTTGCCCAGGCTGGAGTGCAATGGCTTGATCTCGGCTCACTGCAGCTTATGTCTCCTGGGTTCAAGCGATTTTGGGCCTCAGCTTTCCAAGTAGCTGGGATTACAGGCACCTGCCACCATGCCTAGCTAATTTTAGAAGAGATGGAGTTTCACTTTGTTGCCCAGGCTGGTCTTCAATTACTGACCTCAAGTGATCCACCTGCCTTTGGCCTCCCAAAGTGCTGGGATTACAGGGGTGAGCCACTGTGCCTGGCCATATCTACAAATATTCTTATTAAGAATTTAAAAATACTGTAAGAAATCATTTGAATATAGCTAATTGTACATCTTTGATGTTTTAAAAATGTATTTCTGGAAAAGTATTCTCTTCCTCTAAGCCAGTAGCTTCAGGATAGATGTTCACCCAGGGGAGACAATGGATCCAGGCCCATCAATTAAACTCAACCCCAGCAAGCAATGGGACAGGAGATTGAGGCAGATCACCCCACAACCTACTGACAGGCATATCATGCATCTATAGTAAGAAATCACTCTAATGAAGGATGGGTTTCTCAACCCTTTTTGTGATTTTGCTCTCCGGTAAAGAGTATAGATTCTTTCTCAGAATAATATATATATATTTTTCAGAATATTTCAAACTGCATAATATAGGTAAGATTTTATTGAACCACAACTATTAAAATTTTCATTCTAATACTTATGTATATATTTTTTGTTCTGTCTCTGTGAACCCAAATAGTCATACGTGTGATTCTTCATCAGTGCAGTAAAATACATGATTTAGTGGTGAATCTGGTAACTACCCTCATTTGGTAAACAGTAATCTTTCAAGATATCTGCTAATATAATGTGATATAAAAATATTTTGGCCAGGTATGGTGGCTCCTGCCTGTAATTTCAGCACTTTGGGAGGTCAAGGCAGGAGGTTCATTTGAGCTCAGGAGTTCAAGTCCAGCCTGGGCAATATAATGAGACCTTGTCTCTACAAAATATATATATTTCTACTGGGTAAAAAATTTCCACTGTTAATACAGTCAGCCCAGCTGGGTGCGGTAGCTCATGCCTGTAATCCCAGCACTCTGGGAGGCTGAGGCGGGCGGATCACCTGAGGTTGGGATTTCAAAATCAGCCTGACGAACATGGAGAAACTCTGTCTCTACTAAAAACACATAAAATTAGCTGGGCATGGTGGCGTGTGCCTGTAATCCCAGCTACTTGGGAGGCTGAGGCTAGAGAATCGCTTGAACCTGGGAGGTGGAGGTTGCGGTGAGCCAAGATTGCGCTGGGACAACAAAAGAAAAAATCTGTCTCAAAAAAAAAAAAAAAAAAATACAGTCGGCCCTCCATATCCATGGGTTCTGCACCTGCAGATTCAACAGACCATAGATTGAAACTATTTGGGAAAAATAAAACAACAAAAAAATGACAATAACAATAAAAATAAATTTTAAAACAATATAGTATAACAACTGTTACAAAGCATTTACATTGTGTTAGATACTGTAAGTAATCTGGAGATGACTGGATACTCTGGGCATGCTGCCTATGGGGTAGCCAGGCTCTGCAAGGAGCAGTAATAAAAAATAAAAATTAAAAAAGAAAATCTAGATATGATTTAAAGTATATGGGAGGATCTGTGTAGGTTATATGCAAACACTACACAATTTTTAAAAAATTATTTTATTTATTTATTTAGAAACAGAGTCTCTCTCTGTTGCCCAGGCTAGAGTGCAGTGACTCAATTTCAACTCACTGCAACCGCTGCCTCCTGGGTTTGAGGGATTCTCCTGCCTCAGCGTCCTGAGTAGCTGGCACTACAGGTGGCTGCCACCATGCCTGGCTAATTTTGTAGTGTTAGCAGAAACAGGGTTTCACCACTGTTGGCCAGGCTGGTCTCAAACTCCTGGCCTCAAGTAATCTGTCTGCCTTGGCCTCCCAAAGTGTTGAAATTATAAGTGTGAGCCACCATGCCTGGCCCCCCTTTTTTTCTAATTAAAAACATTTTTTTTTCTTTTTCAGGTTCATGTGACTTTTTTTTAGATTTATTTTAATTTTAGATTTAGAAGGCACAGATGCACATTTGTTACATGGGTATACTGCACACTGGTGGGGACTGGGCTTTTAGTGTACCCATTACCCAAACAGTCAACACTGTACCCAATAGGTAATTTTCAACCCACACTCCCCTCCCACCCTGTCCCCTTTTGAAGTCCCTAGTATCTATTATTTTCATCTTTATGACCATGTGTACCATTGTTCAACTCCTACTTATAAGTGAGGACGTGTGGTAATTTAATTTTCTGTTTCTGAGTTAGTTCACTTAGGATAATGACCTCTGCCTCCACATTTCTGCAAAGGGCATGATTTCATTCTTTTTCATAGCTGGATCCACCATTCATTCATTCATTCATTCATTCATTCATTGAGTCCCATTTTGTCACCCAGGCTGGAGTGCAGTGGAGCAATCTCAGCTCATTGAAACCACTGCCTCCTGCGCTCAAGTGATCCTCCTGCCTCAGCCTCCAGAGCAGCTGGGCCTATAGCTTTGCACCACCACGCCTGGCTAATTTTTGCATTTTTTGTAGAGATGAGGTTTGGCCATGTTGGCCAGGCTGGTCTCAAACTCCTGACCTCAGGTGATTCACTGCCTTCAAAGTGCTTTTATAGGTATGAGTCACCATGCCTGACCTATAACAATTTAATAATAAAAAAAGCAGTGATAGCTAAGACCCCAATGGGTTGGCATTATGTTAATGATTTACATGCATGATCTCACTTAATCCTTTCAAAATTCCACCTGAAAGGTAAGTCCTCTATCCAGAGGAAGAAACTGAGGCACACTCCCTCAGGGAAGTTACTCACTCAAGGCAGTACCTACAGCAAGATACTAGAACTCAGAACTGTCTGGTTCCAAAAGTGTTGATACCAAACACTTTAGCCTTTTTTTTTTTTTCATTTTTAAGTCAAGTCACTCCTTGTTTGAAAGCCTTTAGGATGTTTTAATCTATAAGAGAAAATTCAAATACTTTGGCCCTACATTTAGTGCATTTCACAAACTGATCCCAAGGTCCCTTCCCAGCCTTCCTTTCTCTCTCTCTTTTTTTCAACTTCTCATTTCATCCAAAGAAGTCTCCTTACTGTCTGCCCCTCTCAGAAAATCCCAACCTAACTTTGTTCTTTTCCACCTAAATTCTTCTTTTTATGCATCTTTTCCTGGTCAACAAAATCCTCTTTCTCCTTTAGGCTCCAGTTCAAATTCCATTTCCTACACATAATCCTTGACAGCTCATTCTCTTATACTCACATCCCATTCGTCACCCAGGCTGCAGTGCAGTGGTGTGATCTCGGCTCACTACAACCTCCACCTCCCAGTTCAAGCAATTCTTGTGCCTCAGCCTCCTACGTAGCTGGGATTATAGGTGTGCGCCACCATGTACGGCTAATTTTTATATTTTTAGTAGAGACAGGGGCTCGCCATATTGGCCAGGCTGGTCTTGAACTCCTGACCTCAGGTGATCCACCAGTCTCAGCCTCCCATAGTGCTGGTATTACAGTTGTGAGCCACTGCACCTGACCTTTTGTCACATTTTAAAATCTAATAGCAGAAAGTTTTGGAAAACAAGTTAGACAACTTTCTAACATTAGATGTAGATCTTTTCAGTTATCTTGACTGTAGTTCATGCATAATTCTCTTTGAGTGTTGGTGGGGAGATCAATAAATAGATTCTTGCATGACTTATGATAAGTTTTTTTTTTGAGACAGAATTGGCCGGGCGTGGTGGCTCACGCCTGTGATCCCAGCACTTTGGGAGGTGGAGGCGGGTGAATTACCTGAGGTCAGGAGTTCGAGACCAGTCTGACCAACACGGTGAAACCCCGTCTCAAAAATAAAAAGAGACGGAGTTTTGCTTTTTTTACCCGGGTTGCACTGTAGTGGTGTGATCTTGGCTTACTGCAACCTCTGCCTCCCGTGTTCAAGCCATTCTCCTACCTCAGCCTCCCAAGTAGCTGGGATTACAGGCACCCACCACTGTGCCCAGCTAATTTTTCTTGTATTTTTAGTAGAGACAGGATTTCACCATGTTGGCCAGGCTGGTTTCGAACTCCTGGCCTCAAGTGATCCACCTGCCTTGGCCTCCCAAAGTGCTGGGATTACAAGCATGAGCCACCATGCCTGGCCTCTTATGGTAAGTTCTCTTTTTTTTTTTTTTTTTTTTGAGATGGAGTCTCACTCTGTAGCCCAGGCTGGAGTACAGTGGCACGATCTCAGCTCACTGCAACCTCTGCCTCCCAGGTCCAGGTTCAAGCAATCCTCCTGCCTCAGCCTCCCAAGTAGTTGGGATTACAGGCACGAGCCACCCAGCTAATATTTTTATTTTTTAGAGAGACAGGGTTTTACCAGTCTGGTCTTGAACTCCTGACCTCGTGATCTGCTTGCCTCAGCCTCCCAAAGTGCTGGGATTATAAGCGTGAGCCACCACGCCTGGTCGGTAAATTCTTACTTAATTTTAAAACTTGACAGTACAAATGAAAAAAAAAAAATAGAGTAACATATTAGTACTCATAAAATATATAAAAAATATATATATTTATGAGCCAGGCATGGTGGGATACACTTGTAGTCTCAGCTACTTGGCAGGGGAAGCAGGAGGATCATTTAACTTCAGGAGTTCAAGGCCAGACTGGGTACATAGCCAGACAAAAAAATACACACACACACACACACACACACACACACACGAGATAAGTGAATTTTGTCTGGCATGCATTAAGTATTTTATGTGACAGAATATGTTTTGCATTTCTAAGTTAAGGCACTCAAGCCTCTTTTTCAAACAACATGGTTACCCAAATGTCATTTTTCTTTGTATTATTCTCTTTGGACATTAACTGTCAGATTGCTTTATCTGTGTCATACGTGCTGTAACAGAAAATAAATTCTAGGTACATCATGTGACATATAAAGTGAGATTTATAGTAGCTAGGAGTGGTGGCTCATGACTGTAATCCCAGCTATTTGGGAGGCTGAGGCAGGAAGATCACTGTAGCTCAGGAGTTCAATTCCAGCTTGGGCAACACAGCAAGCCCCTGTCTCAAATTTTTTCTATTAATCTGGTTTATAAACAAGTAACATAGTTTTAAAATTTTTAAAAAGTGATCTTGTCCAGGAGTTTAAGACAAGCCTGGGCAACACGAGGAAACTCTGTTGTTACAAAAAATACAAAAATGGTGGCGTGCATCTGTAGTCCAGCTACTAGAGAAGCTGCTGTGAGCTGAGATCATGCCACTGTACTCCAGCCTGGGCAACAGAGCAAGACCCTGCCTCAAATAAAAAAAAAAAATAAGTCATCTTGAGGCCTGTGCATAGAAGTAGCTCTGAATATATCCCAGTTGTAAACCTTCATTTTGTGTGATTACACCTAGAGAAAAGGGGTTGACTTTCACAGATTTCTCCGTTCTAAAACTCTCATGATCTGGAGAATGACAATACAAACAGGAACCAAAAATAAGCCAACCTGGCCGGGCGCGGTGGCTCAAGCCTGTAATCCCAGCACTTTGGGAGGCCGAGGCGGGTGGATCACGAGGTCAAGAGATCGAGACCATCCTGGTCAACATGGTGAAACCCCGTCTCTACTAAAGCTACAAAAAAAAATTAGCTGGGCATGGTGGTGCATGCCTGTAATCCCAGCTACTCAGGAGGCTGAGGCAGGAGAATTGCCTGAACCCAGGAGGTGGAGGTTGCGGTGAGCCGAGATCGCGCCATTGCACTCCAGCCTGGGTAACATGAGTGAAACTCCGTCTCAAAAAAAAAAACAAAAAACAAGCAAACAAAAAAATTAGCTGCGCATGGTGGCACACAACTGTAGCCCTAGCTACTAAGGAGGCTGAGGCACGAGAATCGCTTGTACCTGGGAGGTGGAGGTTGCAGTAAGCCAAGATTGTGTCACTGCACTCTAGACTGGGCAACAGAGCAAGATTCCATCTCAAAAAATAAATAAATAAATAAAATCAACCAACCAATTTCTTTATTTTTTTGAGACAGTTTCACTCTTGTTGCCCAGGCTAGAGTGCAGTAGCTCGATCTCAGCTCACTGCAACCTCCACCTCCCAGATTCAAGCAATTCTTGTGCCTTCCGAGCAGCTGGGATTACAGGTACCCACCACCATGCCTGGCAAATTTCTGTATTTTTAGTTGAGATGGGGTTTCCTCAGTTGGCCAGGCTGGTCTCAAACTCCTGACCTCAAGTGATTCACCCACCTTGGTCTCCCAAAGTGCTGGAATTATAGGCATGAGCCACTGCACCCAGCTTCAATGTCTAAATACTTATTTGCACTTCTAAAAAGTCTCAGAGTTAAATGAAATCTAGGCCAAGCGGAGTGGTTTATGCCTGCAATCCCAACACTGTGGGAGGGTGAAGCAGGAGGATTGGTTGAGGCCAGGAGTTTGTGACCAGCTTGGGCAACATAGCAAGAAATCATCTCTGCATTAAGAAAAAAAAATTAGCTGGGCATGGCGGTACATGCATGTAATCCCAGCTACTCAACAGAGGCTGAGGTGAGAGGGCGGCTTGAGCCTGGCAGATAAAGGCTACAGTGAGCTATGATCATGCTACTGGACTCTAACCCTGTGTGACTGAAATACTGTCTCAGAAAAAAAACAAAGAAGTTCATAAGAAAAAGAGTTACAGTAAGCCAAGCTTATTATTGAGAAAAAATATTTTATAAACTTAATGTAGCCTAAGTGTATGGTGTTTATAAAGTGCACAGTAGTGTACAGTAATGTTCTAGGCCTTCACATTAGTTCACCACTCACTGACTCACCCACACCAACTTCCAGTCCTGCAAGCTCCCTTCATGGTAACTGCCCTATACAGGTGTACTATTTTTTTCTTTTGTATCATATTTTTACTGTACCCTTTCCATGTTTAGGGATGTTGAGATACACAAATACAGTTGCCTACAGTATCCAGGTACAGTAACATCCTGTACAGACTTACAATACAAAAGCAATAGACTATATCATACAGCCTAGATGTGTAGTAGGTCATACCATCTTGGTTTTTGTAAGAGCACTCTATGGTGTTTGTACATGATGAAATCACCTAATGATGCATTCATCAGAACATATCTGTCATTAAATGACGCATGACTGTATTTATTAAAAACCCGTCAGAGGCCAGGTGCAGTGGCTCACGCCTGTAGTCCTAGCACTTTGGGAGGCTGAGGTGGGAAGATCACTTGAGCCCAGGAGTTTGGGACAAGCCTGTGCAACATAGTGAGTCCCCATCTCAAAAAACAAAAACAAAACCCATCAGAGTCTCAAACAAGATAAAGGTTTAACAAACATGACTTCTCTTCCCCCTCATTTTCTTCCTTGTGAAAATGTTTCAATTTCAGGCCAGGACACAAAGTTCAATTCCTAATAAAACAAAATGTCCTGGATTTGGGTTCAACTGAAATAAACCAATTCTAGAAAGGCAACACCATTCATATCTTATTCTCTCACATTCTTACACAAGACTTTAATTTTAAGTAATGCTAAGTGTTTAATGTGTTTGCAAGATAGAGAGCCAAAGAACCCACAAAAACAGAACATGTTCGATTTCACAACTTTATTAAAAATAAATAAGTAAACAAATCATAACTTTATAAATCAAAGTTGATTGGGATTAAGGAGAACCTGGGTATAAGAAGATCTGGTACAGAGAGGTCTCAGGATCTTTTCCTGAATGGGAGTACATACGAGGCAGGGAGGGCAAACAACAAACCAGAAGAAAGCTGCTGCTCCCAGGTCCTCTTTCTTCCACCTTCCCACACAGCATGCTGGCAGCTCCTGAGCTCTCCTCAACTGCACTACAAAGGCCAGCCCCAGCACAGCCAAGTCCTGGGCTCCCTCTCCTTGCAGCCAAGCACCACCTTAGTGATTTCCATCTTAGGGCTTTCCTTGTAAAGCTCACACCCCACATGCCTTTTCAGTCAGCTCTCTCACCTCTCTCATTTAACTCTTCCCCAACTCCCCAGCCCACCTTCTGCCAGCTCCTTCACTCGCTGTATTTTCCACTTCTACTATACAGAACATTATTCTTCCAGCAAGAACCATGCCATGCAGAAACACAACTGGTATGCTACTTAAATCATGCTGTTTCACGTTTTCCCCACAGTGGATACATTCCACAGACTGGCTCTTCTCACCTTTATCTCAAAACCTGTTGTCTCTGTCCCTGAAAAATGACCTTGCTATCTTTTTCAGTGAAGAATATAGACAGCTATTTTGAATTCCATCACTACTCCATTCTTATGTTCTCTAATCTCGCTTTATGGTTATTGTTTAGCCTATTTGGGGAGCAAAGAAACCTCATGATAAAGGGAATGACAAGGAGATTCAACAAGGAAAGGGAGGGGAAAAGAAAGTAAGGAGGGGATGCTACATACTTTCATTTGACATTGTTTAAATCTTTTATTTTTTTTGAGATGGAGTTTCGCTCTTACTGCCCAGGCTGGAGTGCAATGGCACGATCTCGGATCTCTGCAATCTCCGCCTCTTGGATTCAAGCAATTCTCCAGCCTCAGCCTCCTCAGTAGCTGGGACTACAGTGCCTGCCACCATACCCAGCTAATTTTTGTATTTTTTAGTACAGATGGGGTTTCTCCATGTTGATCAGGGTGGTCTTGAACTCCCGACCTCAGGTGATCCATCCGCCTCAGCCTCCCAAAAGTGCTGGGATTACAGGGAAGAGCCACCATGCCCAGCCTAAATCTTTAAAAAATGATTTTCTCACAGGATTCAGCTCACGCCTATAATTCCAGCACTTTGGGAGGACATGGTGGGAGGACTGCTTGTGCCCAGGATTTTGAGACCAGCCTGGTGACAAACAGAGACACCTGTCTCTACAAAAAAAAAATTTTTTTTTAAAACATTATCTGTGCATGGTGTTACGTGCCTATAGTCCCAGCTACTTGGGAGGCTGAGGAGGGGGGATCCCTTGAGCCCAGGAGGTCCAGGCTGCAGTGAGCTACAATTGTACCACTGCACTCAAGCCTGGGTAACAGAGTGAGACCCTGTCTCAAAAACAAACAGACAAAAAAATGAAACTCAGTGCTTATTTCTCTCCTTCCGTTTTTAAATTGGATTTTTTTCTCATCACTTGCACAGATCAGAATGTCAAATGCTATAAGCTGCCACATATTCAATGGTCTTGCTTCTTTTTCTCACAGATCCCTCTAGCAGTGTAAGGCATTGCTGATCTCTACAGAACACTGTTTTCCTTTTGACTCCTGTCATTCTATTCTACCCAGGTTCTCCAAGTACTATGTCAGCAAATGTTTACTGAGTGCTCAACTTGTTTTGAATGCTGTGCTAAAGGCTTAGAACAAAACAGTAAACATGGAAGCAGATAATGTAATATTCCCTGGTCTTATTCTAGAATCTCTGTTTGTATAGGTGACTTATGCACACTCAAGTTTGGTACCATGATAAGGGAAGTTACTTTCTCTTTAGCTTCAGTAATCAGATTTCATTTCTAATGCAATTTTCTTCCATATGCATATAACATATCTATCTGCCACAAAAATTTAAGTGTTCATTCTTTTTTTTTTGAGACAGTCTAGTTCTGTTGCTCAGGCTGGAGTGAAGTGGGGAGATCTCAGCTCATTGCAATGTCTGTCTCCCAGGTTCAAGTGATTCTGATGCCTCAGCCTCCTGAGTAGCTGGGATTACAGGTGTGTGTCACTGTGACTGGCTATTTTTCTTTTTCATATTTTTAGTATAAACAGATTTTGCCATGTTGGCCAGGCTGATCAAACTTCTGGCCTGAAGTGATTTACCTGCCTTGGCCTCCCAAAGTGCTGGGATTATATATGTGAGCCACGGGGCCCAGACTAATTCATTTTTTATTGTGGTAAAATATATATAAGATTTACAATTTTAACCATTGTTTTTTCAGGATTGGGAAAACCCTTTATTTCTCTATGGAATTACAGAATTTTAACCATTTAAAAGTATTCGGGGGAAAAAAAAAAATATTCGGTTACGTGGCGTTAAATACCTTCACATTGTTGTAAAACCAAGAGCCCTATCCAGCTTTAGAAATGCTTTTCTTTTTTTGAGACCAAGTTCTGCTCTTGTCACCCAGGCTGGAGTGCAATGGCACAATCTCAGCTCATGGAAACCTTCGCCTCCCGAGTAACGGGGATTACAGGCATGCGCCACCATAGCCGGCTAATTTTGTACTTTTAGTAGAGATGGGGTTTCTCCATGTTGGTGAGGCTGGTCTCAAAACTCCCGACCTCAGGTGATCTGCCCACCTCAGCCTCCCAAAGCGCTAGGATTACAGGCATGACCCACTGCACCTGCCCAGAAATTTTTTCATCTTCCCAAACTGAAACTCTGTACCCATTAACTCACTTGAAGCTAGTAACGATTTTCATGGTTAAATTCATGGCCTCCACTCCCATTCTTCTCTTACTTTCCTACCCAGCTAACATTCCAAGGTTCATCATCAAAATCACCCCCTGCAACTACTCTCAAGCCCCTGGCACTGCTTCTCCTCTGTCAAACCTGCAGGGCAAAACACCGATTTTGGGTGATCACCTGCCTGCCCTTTGCTGCCCTCATAACAGCTGAATATTGCTGGCAGAAAAATCACACAACTAGCTCAGCTGATTGGTTTCACCTTAAATTCACAGCACCAAGCCACAGGGAGGCATTCAACAAGGCCCAGCATTGAAACTACCCTGTTTCCCATTCAGTTCCTTGTTCTACTACTCAAGGTGAAGTATCCATCTCTACTGAAATCATCCACTACCCCTTCTTTGTTAAGTTGCTGGTCTTGCCTCAGACTTCACGGAGGAAATAGAAACCATCAGAAAGTAAAGTCCTATATTCCACCTCCAGTTCGCCTTGCACTTGTGCCCCTATTCTCTGTCTTCTGCCACACTGTGTTTTCTTGCTGCCACTAAAGGCAAGTGCTCTTCCTGTCTTGAATTCCTTAAGAATGCTGCTACTGGCCAGGTGTGGTGCACGCCTGTAATCCCAGCATTTTGGTAGACTGAGACAGGTGGATCACCTGAGGTCAGTTCGAGACCAGCCTGGTCAACATGGTGGAACAATGTCTCTACTAAAAATAGTTAGTCAGGTGTGGTGGCGCATACCTGTAATCCCAGCTACTTGGGGGGCTGAGGCAGGAGGATTGCTTGAACCCGGGAAGTGGAGGATGCAGTAAGCCAAGATCATGCTGCTGCACTCCAGTCTGGGCAACAAGAGCAAAACTGTTTCTCAAAAAAAAAAAGAAAAGAATGCTGCTCCTTTGGTACTACTTGGTCTCTCTTCTGGATTAGTCTCACCCTCACCTTCTCTATTAAATATTCTCATTAGCCTATCTAGTTCTCATTGTTTAAAAGAAAAGCCCTCTTATGGTGGTGCCTATCTGTGGTCCCAGCTACTCAGAAGAGGCTGAGGTATGAGGATCACTTGAGCCCAGGAGGTTGAGGCTGTGGTGAGACATGCTTGCACCACTGCACTCCAACCTGGATGACTGAGTAAGACCTTGTCTCAAAAAAAAGAAAAAGAAAGAAAGAAAGAGAAAGAGCTCTCTTCTTTGACCCCATCTCCCTCTCCAGCCACTAAGCTGTTTCTCTCCACTTTACAGCAGCAAAATTTCCCTAGCAAGGTGTCGATATTCACCTCACTTCCTATTCTCTCTTCAGAGCATTCCAATATGGCTTGGATCTTCATATGCCACTGAAACCACTTGTCAAAACAGTCACATCATGTTGTCAAATCCAAATAGACATCTCTCTATTCTCACTGTTTAACTTCTCAGCAGCATTTGACAGAGGTGACTGTCTCCTCTTTCTTGAAAAGGATAAAATATTCTCCCACTTTAATGGCTGAGCCTTTCAGTCTCCTTTGCCCAAGGTTTAGCCATTGTTAGTGTTTAGGGTGGGTTCCCCCCCACCCCCCCGCTGCCCACCACAGATCTGGCTGTGTGGGAGACCAGAGTTTTATTACTCAAATCAGTCTCCTAGGGCTTGATCTTAAGGCCACAAACGTTCTCAATCAGTCCCATGACATGCCATCTGTGTACTAGTGACTCCCAAAATTTATGTCCAGTCTAGGTAACTCCCCCCAGCTCAACTTAAATATTCATTGCCTACTTAATTGTCCACTTGGATGTCTCCCAATTATTTAAAACATACAACAGGTTCCACACGGAACTCTTGCTACCCATCCCTCCCTACCTGTTCCTTCTCCAACCAGTAAATGGTACCATCTGGCAGCCCAAAGCTTGGGCCTGCAACCTGAAGGGACCCTTGATTCCTCCTTCTCCCTCCAAAGCCAACCCAGTAAGCAAATCCTTCTGATTCCATCTCCAAAATGTGTATGTGAAAACTGCTGTCTACTCTTCTGTATCTCACTGCTACTTTACTTGCCGGAGACACTACCGATCTTGGACTGACTATTCCAAGAGCCTCCTAACTTCCCTGTTTCCTCTCTTCCTCTACATAGCCAGTTATCTTTAAAAACAAAAACATTATCACTGCCCAAATTAAAACCATTCTCATTGCCATTAGAATGAAATCCAAAAATCCTCCCCCCCCCGCCATGGCTTAATATAAGACATATAGGATCTCTCCAACTCCATCTCATTCCACTCTTCCCTTGCTCAGAGGAGCCTTCTCTCCAGTCTAACACCTAGCCTTCCAGGTCTTTGCACTTGTTCCCAGGTCTGGAATGTCTCTCCAGCTTTTCACATGGCTAGCACAAGTTCTTGTTTCAAGTCTCAGCTCAAATGTCACCCCTACAGGGACTTTTCTTGACCCTTACTAGCCAAAATGGTCATTCCCAACATACTTTTAGATCCACCAGCCACTTACAATTTTTCTTAATCTGTCATTATCTTGATTATTTGTGTTTAACTATTTTCTGTCCTTCCTCACTACACTGTAAATTCCATGAGTGCAGAGATCTTCTCTCCTGAATTCCAGTAAAGGTTAAAGAAGCTACTGTTTCCCTCTACACAGGTTTATTTCAGATTTCCCCCTCGTTCAAGCTTTAAATGGATTTTAGTCAAAGACTGTAATTACTTTGGCATTTACCATAAAAAACAAGGGGAGAAAAACCACAAGTGACTTCCCTTTAAAAATTGGAAGTCACTCCACCCATCTACTGGTCTAGACTGGACACAGACTGCACAGAGGTATTCAACAGATGCTCCTTACAAAAATTTTCCAATGTGTACATATGCAAAGATGGTATAATTCTGACATCTGCATCAAAAATCTAAGTTTTAAACTACTCTCCCTAGCAATTACTAAACACAACAATTATTTCAGAAGAATCAACAAGGGGAAGCACAAAATAAGTAAAATACATGATCCTTGATCCAGAGAAGTTAATGATCCTATCACTGACTTGGTTCTTTCTCACTTTAGTAAGGTGATCTATTCATCACCTGCTACAGATACCTCTTCCTGACCAGTGTTTTTATCCGTATTCTGCTCTTACGAGGTTCCACATTTAGAATAACTTGACCGTTCTACTTCCCAAAACTCAGAAGATACGTCCACAATTCAAAATTCAGGAAACCATCTTTTCTTTCAAGGATTTATCTTCAGGTCTTTATTCTAGGGTTTGTTGCTGGTTTTTGTTTTTGAGACGGAGTTTTGCTCTTGTTGCCCAGCCTGGAGTGCAATGGTGGGATCTTGGGTCACCGCAACCTCTGCCTCCTGGGTTCAAGCAATTCTGCCTCAACCTTCCGAGTAGCTGGGATTACAGGCATGCGCCACCATGCCTGGCTAATATTGTATTTTTAGTAGAGATGGGGTTTCTCCATGTTGGTCAGGCTGGTCTGGCACTCCTGACCTCAGGTGATCTACCCACCTAGGCCTCCCGAAGTGCTGAGATTACAGGTGTGAGGCACCTCACCCGGACTATTTCAGGGTCTTTTCTACCCTATTCTTAATTTCTGGATCAAGCCTAGATTCAATTCTTTCTTTCTTTCTTTTTTTTTTTTTTTTTGAGACAGAGTTTCGTTCTTGTTGCCCAGGCTGGAGTGCAATGGCACAGTCTCGGCTCACTGCCACCTCCGCCTCCTGCATTCAAGGATTCTCCTGCCTCATGTGATTTACCTGGCTAATTTTTTTTTTGTATTTCTAGTAGAGATGGGGCTTCACTATGTTAGTTAGCCAGGCTGGTCTCAAACTCCTGACCTCAGGTAACCCATCCACCTTGGCCTCCCAAAGTGCTGGGATTACAGGTGTGAGCCACCCCTCCCGGCCTCAATTCTGTTTTTGTTGCACAGCTGTCTTGACTTAACTAGATGGCCTAGCTAGACTTAGAAGCCTGTATGTTGTATAACCTCCCAACAGAATAAGACAATATACTTTTAAAAATGTACTGAGATTTTAAAGTCTTAGGATACCTAAACCTTTTTCTCTGAGAACGTAATTTTGACTATTTGATAAATGGCATCTGGAAGAGGAAAAATAAAAATGAGACTAACATGAGCAAAAAACTGCTGAAACTCAAAATGATATGGACCTCAATTCTCATGTTCCAATTCAAAAAAGAGCCAGCAGAACAGTGCAAGTACAGTACAAGACAGCCCAAATGTGTATCTATGTCACACTGGAATCTCCTGGAGAGCTTTGGAATACTAGATCTTCAGATGCAGCGGGTACAGGGTGGGCCAGAATTTCAATATTGAACATCAAGAAGTTGGATTGCCTGAGACATTATTAAATGACCCAATTGGCCCTAGCAAATGATGGTGGAAGAGATGACGTTACAAATCTATATTCAAAAACATCTCCCCAGTTAATTCTGATGCTCAGATTTGGAAACCATAGGTGTAGAGGGAAGAACACAGCTTTTATCATCCAATGCCAATTTTACCTCTTAAAACAGCAAGATCTCGAACAATTAATTACTGTATTTCTATGAACGTTCATCCATTCCCCAGTACACAAATCATAAAATCAATCTTCCAGGACTGATAAAACAGAAATTATACAAAGCACCAAGCACAGTTCCTGGCATACAGAAGGTGTTCAATATATGGTCGGTCTTTTTAAATGGTCTAAAATATCCACTGTGTATTTATAAACACAAGGACACACCTAGTGGCACCACTGTGTTACTTTCCTCTCTTAGAAATTAACTACTTACTTTCCATGTCTGTGGATTTCTAGAGAGATCAGAGCTTTACAGACCTTTCCCCTCCTCTTGTCAGTAACAATGTAAAAGTTTAAAACCCCTCCCCCATCTCTAATAGATACTACCAACAGATACTTTAGACGGATGCTTTTTTAGAAAAGGAAGACTTTCAGAGTGTTTTAAAGCATATTGAAAGATCAGAGTCCTAAGAAACTGTTTTGATTCACTGCCATTTGAAGTAATATAAAAGACAACAAGAAGTTTCAAAAAACTGGAACCCATTGCCTTCCCACAATCTGACAACTAGTAAATGTCTCCCCAGGGTTGTTTTAAAGTAAGAAACGAATAGTAGGGTACCCGTAGAGAACCATGTTACCGGAGGGCATACACACCGTCCTCGACTCTTTTTTTTACTTTTGTAATCTAAATGGACTCTACTTTCAACAATAACTGGAGGAGGATGAAGGCAAAGCCTCAATGCCCTGCCCCGTGCCGGGCCACGGAAGACAAAGGCGTCCACTCTCAGGCAGCAGGAGAGAAGATGGCTAGAGCTCCTCACCTCCAATTTTGACTGGGGGCAGTGGGGGTGCGGGGTCAAATAGGGAGGGAACCCATCAGTCTCGAGGCTCGACCCTCAGCCCCCTTCTTCCATCACAAGTGGGAAGGAGGAAGAAGTTGGCCCCAGCCCTTCCCGCTCCAAGCCGGCCTCGTCTTTTGGGTCTGGGGGCTTGGGGAAGGAGCAGGCCGGGCGACTCCGGCCCCATCTCCAGAATTCAGCACCCTGCTCCCGGCTCCCGCTGGCCCCCGGCCTCGCGGCGCCCTGGTCAGCAAAATGTCCTCGGAGGGCGCCGCCCGCGCCGCGAGAAAGATGGCGCCCGCCGAGCAACTGCGCCACCAGCCCTGGCGACAGGCCAGGCCCAGCGCCATCTTAGCGCCTTCCAACTGCACCCCCCTACCCAAGCAAAATCCGGCATTCGCGGCGACTCGGGGGGCGCGAACAGCGTCAGGCCCGCGCGCTCTCGGCCAAAAAAGCGCCGCCCCAGCCGCTCATCTCTTCTGGCCGGCGCGGCGGACAGCGCGGGCCTCGCAGGAGGCGCCTGGCTGGGCCGCGGGGTCCTCCGCGCGGCTGGGGGCTCGCCCCGACCCGGCCGCGGATCCTCGGCGGAGCTTCGGGAAGTCAGCGAGGCGGCTGGGAAGGGGCAGTCCCGCCGGCAGGTGCGCGCCGCCGCCGCCGCGGGCTCGGAGCGGGAGCGGGAGCGGGAGCCGGGCCGGGGCGACCCGCCGGCCCCGAGCTCTCCCTGCCGCAGCCCGGACCCGCTCTGCTCGCCGCGGCCTCCGGCAGATGCGGCGGGAAGGAGGAAGCCAGGATGAAAAATAAACCTCGTCCCCGCCGCCTCCCTCCCCACCCTCTCCCCTCCCCCTCCCCAGACGCGGGGTCCATTTTGCCGAGAAGAAAGAAAATATGATTCACACCCTAGAGCTTCCGAGAGAGAAAAGAAACGAGGGGGGGAAAACAGAGGGGTGGAGATTGGAAAAGCTTATTTTTCTTCCTCGCCCGCCGTCACTCCAGGCCCTCCCTGCCCCCTGCTCGCGGCCCCGCCGCGCCGTCTTCCCCTCGCCGAGCCCCGCTCCCTCCTTCCCGGCTCCCGGCGGCTCCGGGGGGCGGAAAACACACTCACGCTCGCGCACACAACTAATTTTAAACCGGCTCAATCAATGAGTCATTAAAAGGCTTCCCTCCCCTCCCCTCCCCACCACCAACCGCCACGCCACCCCCTTCCCGGGCTCTCCCTCTCCCCGCTCCAGAAATTTGCATCCGCGGAAAAGAAAAAAAAAAAAAAAAGGAAAAAGAAAGGCGCCGGGCCCCCACCCCGCCGAGGTGCCCCCGGCCCGGCCTCGCCGCCCCCTGCCCGCCTGCGCCCCCGCCCGAGACACTGAACTTGGTCTTCCCGGAGCCCCGGCGGCGCTGGGAAAGGCATAAACACCCGATTCCCCTTTTCTCCGTGTCCATTAAACATCCACCCACCACCACCATCACCCACCCACAAACCCCCCCCCCCCCCCAAAAAAAAAACACAGCCTTAGCCAATAGCTCTCTGGGCTGAAACCTAATATCCTGGTTTTGGCAACTCGGTGTTTAATTTGCTCCTCTTTCTTTTCTGTCTGTCTGGAGACAGATCTCCAGCCCCCCCTCCCTCGCTTTTCCCCTCCCCGAAGGAAAGAGGCAGAGGAAGGAGGTTGTGTGTTTTTTTTTTTTTCTCCTTGAAATTTTTATCACAAAATTATAATACACTCAAAGGGAAACTCACCGTCATGAAAAAGCAGTGCCTTGTCAACGGGGTTTCTGCGCCATCGCAACAGGGGCGGCGGCGGCGGCGGCGGCGGCGGGCGCGGGGCGCGGGGCGCGAGCGCGGGAGCTCCCGGCCGAGCGGCGCCGGCCACACGCGCTCCGCTCTCTCTCTCGCTCACCCCCGCGCCGGGCGGCGGGCGCCCGCTCCCCGCGCCCGCCCGGCCTTCATGCTCTGTGCCCGGGCAAACCGCTCGCCTGCTCGTCTACCTCCAAACTTCGGTTCTCGCCTGGCAAAAAATGTGGAGATTAGGATTTTTTTAATTAGAAAAAAAAAATTTTTTTTTTTTCTGGAAAATCAAGCTCCAAGGATGTTCATTCCTGTTTCCTTTGGGATTCTTTTTAACTTCAGAAATGTATTGGTTTATTCAAGAAACAGTTTTATTTGGCTTAAAAAAAAATATTAAGATCCACGAGGTGCGTGCTAAATTTCTCTTGCAGGCTACACACACACACACACACACACACACGCACACCCCCCCCCCCCCCAGTTTTAGCTTGACACGGGAAGGGGGGAGATTAAAGACCAAAAAATAAAAATAAAACAAAACACCCTACGAGATTTGTTTAGAACTCTAATTAGAGCAAGCCTCAGTAAATACATTTTGCATATGCTTTTTAAAACAAAAAACCACTTTTAACCTAGTTATTAGGCAACTAACTGGTTCATCCTAACTTTTAAATATACTAACCTTTCCTTTGCAACTCTGTCCATTCCAAAATTCTGTGAAACCTTACCTGTGAAGCTGGTATGTCAACATTAAAAAGGAAAACAAAAAACTTTACTAAAAGGAAAGTGAGGCAGAGTAAATCACTCTCAAAACATTCATTTTCTACTGCCTTCTCTTTAATGTAGGTATCTTTTATCTCCATATTTGCAGAATTTTCATTACATAGCTCCCTCATTCTTAAAAGAGAGCTCGTCAACCTTTTAACATTCTTTGGTCCAAGTATAATTACCACCCATTTTTAATCTCAAATCTCAAATTGTTGAGACTTCTCTGTAAACCATCTAGTATCCAAAGCATTTAAATTCTGTGGCCCAGGTCCGGTGTGGTGGCTCACGCCTGTAATCCCAGCAGTTTGGGAGGCTGAGACGGGTGGATCACCTGAGGTAAGGAGTTCAAGACCAGTCTGGCCAACATGGTAAAACCTCATCTCTACTAAAAATGCAAAAGTTAGCTGGGCTTTGCGGTGGGCTTCTGTAAGCCCAGCTACTCAGGAGGCTGAGGCAGGAGAATCACTTGAACCTGAGAGACGAAAGTTGCAGTGAGCCAAGACTACGCATTGCACTCCAGCCTGGGTAACAGAGCGAGACTCAAAAAAAAAAAAAAAAAAAAAAAAAAATTATTTGGCCTGGAGTGGGAGCAGGTACCTTGTAGTCTAGGTTAACTACAAATGCCCACAAAATATACTGGGGTTTTTGCTGTCGTCTTTTATTTTAAATAAACATCAAGGATAGATAAAAGATGAATTGTACAGAATGTAATTCAGGTTTTAAACAATACATACTGGCTGGGTGCAGTGCCTCACGCCTGCAATCCCAGCACTTTGGGAGGCTGAGGTGGGTGGATCACATGAGGTCAGGAGTTCGAGACCAGCTTGGCCAACATGGTAAAACCCTGTCTCTGCTAAAATACAAAAAATTAGCCAGGCGTGGTGGCAAACCCCTATAATCCCAGCTGCTCAGGAGGCTGAGGCAGGACAATCGCTTGAACCTGGAAGGCAAAGGCTGCAGTAAGCTGAGATCATGCCACTGCACTCCAGCCTGGACAACAGAGCAAGACTCTGTCTCAAAAAAAAAAAAAACAATACATATTAAGCCTCAGAAATATTATAAATTGCTTTAAAATTCATTTGTAATGCATATAGCAATAGGATGCTGATAAACCAAATGCTCAGTTGCTCTACCTATGGAGTAGCCATTCTCAAATGGCTCAAACCTATCTCTCCCAGATATTTGGTGAGTTCTCAATATCCATAGATTAAAATTATTTAAATGAAATTATTGTATGGTTTCTATATCCCCTTAGCATTAAAAAAAACCACAAAAAACCCTTAGTGGTAGTACACCTTTCTTACATATATAAGGATACTGTAACTAGACTATATTGAATAAATTAAATCTGTCAAGGCTGGCATGTTGTCATATTCAACATAGAAGATCTTTTTAGTCAGGATGCAGTGGTTCATACCTGTAATCCCAGCACTTTGAGAGGCTGAGAAAGGAGAATCATTTGAGGTGAGAAGTTCAAGACAAGCCTGAGCAACACAGCACAAGATCCCATCTCTAAAAATATTTAAAAATCAGCCAGGTATGTGTGACACATGCCTGCAGTCCCAGATACTGGGAGACTGAGGTGGGAGGACCGCCTGAGCCCACGAGTTGGAGGTTGCAGTGAGCTATGATCATGCCAGTGCACTCCAGCCAGGTTAAAAGAGTGAGACCCTGTCTCTAAAAAAATAATAAAATAAAAAGATCTGGCTGGGTGCAGTGGCTCATGCCTGTAAGTCCTTTGGGAGGCCAAGGTGAGAGGACTGCTTGAGGCCAGGAGTTAAAGAGCAGCCTGGCAAACATGGCAAAACCCTGTCTCTACCAAAATATAAAACTTAGCCAGGCATGGTGGCATGTAGCTATAGTCCCAGCTATTCCAGAGAGGCTGAGGCACAAGAGTCGCTTGAGATTGGATGATAGAGCAAGACTCTGTCTCAAAAAAACCAAACAAAGAAAAACACCATATCTTGTTCTAGTACTGCCATTTTATCATTCATAATGTATGCTTTATATTTAAATGTGCCTTAAAAATACATTCAGTGATTTAGTATCACACAGTATCATTGAGGTATATTCTCAGATATTTTGCTGCAAATGCAGCCAAGGGCTTCTTCGAACAGTAGTCTTTGTATAAACTAGCATATTTCTCTACACTTGATGGTTGGACCAACCAGTTTTCTAATTGGCTTGGAAAATTTTTTAAACATGTTTTAAGGTGCCTTTGGATTGGCTAGGATTTAATTATAATACCAATTCCTAAGAATTACATTTCAAGAGTCCATATATTATGCATTGCAATTTGGGCCCACCAAGCAAGTTTTACAGCTGTTGCTCCATAGCTCCGATGATATATGTGTGTGTGAGTGTGTACTTTAGTTTCTTGAGACAGGATCTTCCTGTTACCCAGGCTGGAGTGCAGAGGCATGATCATATATTACTATAGCCTGAAACTCCTGCGCTCAAACAATCCTCTAGCCTCAGCCTTCCTAGTAGCTGGTAATATAGGTGCACACCACCACACTTGGCCATTTTTTTTTACTTTTTGTTTTTTTTATTTTTGAGACAGAGTTATGCTCTGTTGCCCAGGCTAGAGTGCAGTGGCGCGATCTTGGCTCACTGCAGCCTCTACCTCCTGGGTTCAAGCAATTCTCCTGCTTCAGTCTCCTAAGTAGCTGGGACTACAGGTGCACACCATTACACCCGGCTAATTTTTTTCATAATTTTAGTAGAGAAGGGGTTTCACCATGTTGGCCAAGATGGTCTCAATCTCCTGACCTCGTGATCCGCCTGCGTTGGCCACCCAAAGTGCTGGGATTACAGGGCATGAGCCACTGCGCCCGGTCTTGGCCAGTTTTTTAGTTTTTGAGAGACAGGGTCTTGTTTTGTTGCCCTGGTTGGTTTTAAACTCCTGGGATCAAGTGATCCTTCCGCCTCAGCCTGCTGGCATTACAGGTGTAAGCCACAGTGTCGGGCCCTCCAGTGACACAGTAATAGATTTCAGAAAGCTATCCTCTCAAGTCAGCCAAAACTGCGAGGAAACTGAAATCTGACTTTAAAAGATGACATAACAAAGCTGAATTTATATACTCATAAAGAGCCTAGGGCATTGCAGGCTTTTTAAAGAGAATGTCCAAATATAAGAACACTGGCATTTAATAAGGGTCTTCTAAGTGCCACCAGGCATTATGCTAGATACTTAAACACATTGTCACATGAATTTTCACTCAAACCCGAAGAATAAGGTTTAATTATCTTGATTTTGTAGATGAGGTTCCCAACAGGAATTTGCCTGAGGATATCAGTCTAATAAGGGCAGACAGGATAACCAAGTCTGGCTGACCCCAAAACTCACCCTCTCTGTCAGACCTGAAAAGGATCTTGGGAACAAACTGTCTTTGCTGTTTCAATGTTAACGTTGGAGTCCAGTGGTGTGGTACAGACAGAAGGGACAACCATCTAATTAGTGAAGACCTACTTTGAGAATGCCAGTTGTCCAACCTAATTTTAAATCTGGAGGAGGAGTTTGCAAAATAGTGGGGCACAGTAGGAGAATTTCAGATTCTCCAGGTACAACCAAAATTATAATTATTTAATAATATGGCAAAACAAAAACAACTTTTCCCCCGGATTACCACAAAACTTAGTTTAAATGAGGGATATACTTTCATATATTAAAATTTAAAATTATAATTTATATAGACAGGATTTTGGTAGCTGAATACAAAATTAGAAAACATTTTTTTTTTTTTTTTTTGGACGGAGTCTTGCTCTGTTGCCTGGCTGCAGTACAGTGGCATGATCTCTGCTCACTGCAACCTCTGCCTCGCCTCCCGGGTTGAAGCAATTCTCCTGCCTCAGCCTCCTGACTTGCTGGGACTACAGGCGAGAGCCACCGAAGCTCCAGCTAATTTTTGTATTTTTAGCAGAGAAGGGGTTTCACCATGTTGGCCAGGATGGTCTTGATTTCTTGACCTCGTGATCCGCCTGGCTCGGCCTCCCAAAGTGCTGGGATTACAGACTTGAGCCACCACACCTGGCCAAGAGGAAAGTTCTTAAAATGGCTTTACTATATGCAAATAACTTTAATTGTTTCTCTACAATTATGTACAAGTAAATGGCAACTCCTATGATTCCCATCTGTGTATGTGACTTAGAAAGAAAGGCAACCAGACAGGAAAAAAAAAAGGAGGTAAATATAATTGAAATGTTCTAACACATGCTTGGACCTCCAAATAAACAGGCCCAGTGTCCACAGAACAATGAAAAGTGAAAGTGTTCTTCTTTCTCTCCCTCCAAATGTTCCCCTTGGTTGGTTAAACAGTCTCAGAAGGGGAGAATGCAAATGCTGGAGACTGAGTACGGATACGCATGACCAGATGCGTCCAGATCACAGAAACGGCAACACATACCAGAAGAGTTAGTAAGTGTTCTACAGAGTGTTTGCAAAACAAAATCTTTTAAATTATTGGTGTGCATAAATAATGTATATACCTTTATTTGTACCTATAGAGGTCCTTATATTCGGAGGTTTAAGTGTACTGGCTCTACTCAGACTGACCTGGGTTCAAATTCTAATTTTGTCACTTAACAGGTATGTGGCTTTGGGCAAGTCATTTCACCATTCAAGGCCTCAACTTCCTCGTCTATAAAATAGGGGATGACTGTGGTACCCACATCTGAGAGTTATTTTAAGGCTTCAGGAACTAGTGTAAAATACTTAGCATGGTGCCTGAAACATAAGGAGAGTTCACTACATTCAACTGCACTGCCTTATTTTAGTTATGTGTCAGGTTAAATCTTCCCATGTGAATAATCAATGCTAACTAATCTCCTACGATTCAACCTAATATGTTTCTCTTATGTTCCTTCTTAGTTAGGGAGCTCCTCAAGGATGCCAGACCATCATCTCTATCCTTATATTCTCTAAGGGCCTAGTAGAGTCTTTTGTATACAGTTTGCCCACAATCAATAATTTTGCAATAAAGGCAAAACAGCCCAGTCCACAAGATCTACAAGAAATTAGTGTATCGGCCGGGCGCGGTGGCTCACGCCTGTAATCCCAGCACTTTGGGAGGCCGAGGCGGGTGGATCACGAGGTCAAGAGATCGAGACCATCCTGGTCAACATGGTGAAACCCCGTCTCTACTAAAAATGCAAAAAATCAGCTGGGCATGGTGGCGCGTGCCTGTAATCCCAGCTACTCAGGAGGCTGAGGCAGGAGAATTGCCTGAACCCAGGAGGCGGAGGTTGCGGTGAGCGGAGATC
>NW_022436981.1:875394-881621 GCF_009761245.1 Sapajus apella | reverse complement strand
AAAAAAAAAAAAAAAAAAAAAAAAGAAGAAATTAGTGTATCTACATCTAGAGACCCATATATTAAGATGGTAAAGTAAGTCTCCTTAAATGATGTAAAACCATTGCCCAGTTGATTACAGTTAATACTATATAGCCTAATGGTTTAGAGTTCTCTCTCTCCAGTTTTATCACTACCATTTTTTAGTCATGTGATTTTGGCCCTCTTTAAAATTTTCTCTCACTTAAGTTTCCTCACCTGTAAAATGGAGATAGTAATAACTATATCTCAGGGAGGAGAGTTCAATAATATGAGATATATAAAACCTTTGGCCAGGTATGGTGGTTCACACCTGTAATCCCAACACTTTGGGAGGTTGAGGCAGGAGGGTCACTTGAGCCCAGGAGTTTTGAGACCAGCCTGAGCAACATAGTTAGATCCCATTTCTACAAAAAATACAGAAATTATCCAGGCATGATGGTATATGCCTGTGGTCCCAGCTACTTGGGAGGCTGAGGTGGGAGGATCGCTTGAATCTGGGAGGTTGAGTCTGTAGTGAGCCACGATCAAGCCACTGCACTCCAGCCTGGGTGACACAGCGAGACCCTGTCTCAAGAATGAAAATAAAAATAAGGGCCAGCTGCAGTGGCTCACGCCTGTAATTCCAGGCTGAGGTGAAGTGGGCAGATCACGAGATCAAGGGTTTGACACCAGTCTGGCCAATATGATGAGTCTCTACCAAAAATACAAAACTTAGTTAGGCATGGTGGCGGGCACCTGTAACCCCAGCTACTCAGGAGGCTTGAGGCAGGAGAATTGCTTGAACTTGGGAGGCGGAGTTTGCATGAGCTGAGATCGCACCATTGCACTCCTGCCTGGGCAACAGAGCAAGACTCTGACTCATAAATAAATAAATAAAAATCAAACCCTTGCTTCAGTTTCCCATATATAGTATTGAATAACAGTTGTCATTATTGTTGTGGTTGTTGTTATCATTAAAAGGGCTGTGGAATTACTTTCAAAGCAATAAACAAACAATTTAGTGGAGTGATTATTTTATTTGATATGTGAATTTAAACACTTTATATCATCTTTGTAGAGACTAAAGCTATTTGTCTCTATATTAAATGATATGTTTCAAGCTGGTTATTTTCCTTGACAGACTTAAAAAAAAAAAGTTGAACTCCTACAAGCTTTCAGTACAAGGATAAGGAATTAAACAATATAGCAGAGCTGTTCAAGAAAAAAAAAAAAAAAGAGGCATTCAGTACTCCTACTGGCCTTCCTGTCTTACCTGTAGACTGTTCCCCACAGACTATGTTTGGGGGAGGTCAGCCATCAGGTTAGGGGGCACCACATGCTGCTGGAAGGCATGCTCAGGATGTGCCACTCACTGGCTCCCACGTTCCTCTGGTATTCTATCAGAACTCTTTAACTCTCCTAAATAGAGCATTCCTTCAATTTCACCATGCCCAGGAGGATGCGGGAGTGGAGAGGAAGTGGAATGGAGGTCACATAATCAGGCTTCAAGGTGCTACTACAAAGCACACTTGGAGCTTGGTGAGAAAGTCAGTCTCTAAGATAAGACACCCGTGTAAAGAGACTTGCTTAATAAATGTCACTGTGCTTTCTGAAAATGAAACGACTAAGAGGTAAACCATCTGAAGAAGGAACTACTCTGAAAAAGATGACTTGTAAATATGAGTGGAAGACAAGGAAATAAGTAGGTACTAAGCAGGCACCAAGAAATATCTTCAACAATAAAGAAAAAAACCCAAACTGTGGGAGTGAAGACACTGTGTGAACCCCGACAAGTATTCTGATCACTAAAGAGCCACATTCTTACTGGAGCACAAGAAAATTAAGCCGCCATTTTTTAGAGCCGGATGAAATACCCTGAGGCCATATAATTCTTTCTTTGCTAAATCTTCCAATTGCTAGTTCCATTTCCCAGGGGCCCTCATACTGTAAAAGTGACACCCTGAGCAAAGGTACAAGTACTCTTATACTCCACATATTCAAATCAACTACCAGTTAGGTGTGTTTATCAATCCTTGTGAGTCAGGTTAACTTGAGTCAGGTCTAAGACAATCAGGAGAATGTTCAGAGAGTGGCCGTCAGAGCAAAGGGCACTGATGCTCTGAAGGGATACTTTGCATGGAGCCTGTTGAAAATGCGATGAGTTACTCCTGTCCCACGCAAGCACCAAACTCAAGTAATAACCACATGCAAAACCAAAACTCAAGTCATCATCTTCCTTTCTGAATCTGCTCTTCGTCTCTAGTCTCTATGCAAGTTTGTAACACCCACCTTTCACCTAGACCAACCTTTGGATATTTCTCAATTGCCTATGATTCCTCCTCATTCTCGTTCTTTTTTGTTGTTGTTTTTCTTTTTTATTTCTTCCTCCTCATTCTCTTATCTCCCTCAAACCATGGAACTGTTGGGGCTCAGAAAAATAATAGCCTGGGCCGGTGTGGTGGCTCATGCCTGTAATCCCAGCACTTTGGGAGGCCGAGGCAGGCGGATCACCTAAGGTTGGGAGTTCAAGACCAGCCTGACCAACATGGAGAGAAACCCCATCTCAACTAAAAATACAAAATTAGCCAGGCGTGGTGGCGCATGCCTGTAATCCCAGGTACTTTGGAAGGCTGAGGCAGGACAATTGCTTGAACCCGGGAGGTGGAGGTTGCAGGGAGCTGAGATTGCACCACTGCACTCCAGCCTGGGCAACAAGAACGAAAGTCGGTCTCCAAAAAAAAGAAAAAGGGAAAAGAAATAAGAAAAATGATGGCACTGTGACATGCTGAACTAAAGAAGCGGCCTCAAGGCCTCTCTGACCTCTCCTCCCCCAAACTCCCATCTCTCAGTTCTCTGTCTCTCTCAAAGCACAGGATGTCTGCTCTCTGAAGTTCCCTCAACTACTCGACCCCAAAAGAGAAACATAATTGCCTCAGGTCTCCTCCCTGAAATCGCATTATTTGTCACAGAAAAGAAGACTGACATATGCAATCACACCTGGAGGGACTTTTTTCACAAGATAATGTGCCTCTCACTCAAATCCAAAACAATCATTTACAAAATAATTCCTGTCTCCTGGACCATTTATTTTTCTTAAAAATCATTTACTACCCTTCAAAACTGCTCTGATCACTTAAGCCCAGGAGGTAGAAGCTGCAGGGAACCATGATGCCCAAAAAAGGGCTGGCTGGCCAGGCACGATGGCTCACACCTATAATCCCAGCACTTTGGGAGGCCGAGGTGGGTGGATCATCTGAGTTCGAGATCAGCCTGGCCAACATGGCGAAATCCCATCTCTACTAAAAATACAAAAATTAGCCGGGCATGATGGCGAGTGCCCGTAATTCCAGCTACCCGGGAGGCTGAGGCGGGAGCCCTGAACCCAAGAGGCAGAGTTTGCAGTCAGCTGAGATCACACCATTGCACTCCAGCCTGGGCAACAACAGCAAAACTCCGTCTCAAAAAAAAAAGAAATAAAGAAAGTACAGATTCCCAAAGCCACATCCATAACCAGAGAATGGGAATTTCTGGGACAAGCTGAGAAGTGGCATATGTCCTTTCAAATGGCTCAGTAATTGGCTCCACCTGCCTCCCCAGGCACATCTGCAGCCAGTTCTCTCCTAGTACCCTGTGGTCCCTTTACAGAGATCACCTTGGCCCTGAACAAACATATCCAGATTTGGACTATCCTTTCCCCCTGCCTGGAATTCTCTTTTCCTGTGGCACAAGTCCACCATTCTTCAAGGCCCGGCTCCAATGCCATCTCCTCTGGGAAGCCTTCTCCCGTCACCTACCTCAGTGGTTTTCAAACATCTTTGCTCGAGACTCAATCCCAATAAATACATTTCACATTGTAATGCCGTAGATATATAATTGAAACAAAGGTTTTGGAAAAAAATACCTAAACTTTCTATGGAGGAGGCATCTTGATGTGTTTCATTCTATATTGTCTTATTTTTTAAAATGCTGTTAGACACTTGGTAAAAGGATTTCATGATCCACTAATGGAGGTGACGCCCACTTGAAAAACATTGCTTAAAATGAGTGAGTCCCTTCTCTATGCACTGGATACACACCTCTATTACCCATTGATCACACGTGATAGTATGATCTATTTACAGTCTGCCTTCACCCTCCTCCCTCTGCAGATATGCACATACCACAACCAAATCAGCGTATCTTATGACAGCTCCACAGCTGCTGACAAATGCAGAAATGCAAATATTGGAGAAGAAATACTTTAATTGCTTTTGCTTGTGTCTAATTTTGTTTTTCGTTGCTGGTTACAATTCACAGCATAGTCTATTGGAGACTCAGCCTCCGAAGAGGCTGACCCTGGGAATTATATTAGCTTCAACCCCTCAGTTAACAGCAATTTTTAAAAAGAGCCATTGTATCTCCGCACAATTTAACCAAGGTGTAAATAATTCTCTCCCTCAAAAACAAAACACGTAAAACCATCAGAAAATATTTTGTCGGGTTGCTAGCCAAGATAGTGCAAATGTGGGCAAACAAATCTCTTACTTAGATATTTGCAAGCAAATAGTCAAAAACCTCAAAACCCTCCTTCCCTACCACTTCAGAAAGGATCCCCACCCCCACCCCCGCAGGGGCGGGGATGCAGATATAGAGGCCTTTCTATCTGTGCAGTCTGAAGCGCAATTTCTCACTGGGCTGTCCTTAACAACACAAACAAATGAGAAAAGTACAAACAAACATAAAAACAAAAAACAAAAAGAAACCAGAGCAGCTAAAGAGCACCACGGTATTGAAGCCGGGCCCCAAGCTCCCGTGCGAATAGTACCTGTGACGGACGCCGGGGCGCAGCAGCGGCCCGCAGGGGGAGGGGTCCTTTTTCTGCAGCACGTGGCGCCAACGACAGGAAACCTGCCTGCAACACCCGCCAACCCTGCACACCGCTCATTTGCAGCATCGTCATTTGGGTAATGCTAATTTGCTTCAAGTCCTTGTAAACGTTCTCACAGAGATAAATGAAAATCTACTGTGGGCTTGGGGTGGCCCTGGGCAGGCTAGGAGAGAAGGAGGACCGCAGTCCCCAGTCGTCAGTGAAAAGCTCTAGGAATCGGAGGACAGAGTAGGCAATCCTGTTCATAGAGGGGGAGGGCCAGGCGCGGTGGCTCACACCTGTAATCTCAGCACTTTGGAAGGCCGAGGCAGGCGGATCACTAGGCAGATCATTTGAGATCAGGAGTTCGTGGCCAACATGGTGAAACCCCTTCTCTACTAAAAATACAAAAAAATTAGCTGGGCGTGGTGGTGGGCACCTGTAATCCCAGCTACTCCAGAAGCTGAGGCTAGAGAATCACTTGAACTCAGGAGGTGGAGGCTGCAGTGGGTGGAGATGGCGCCTCCAGACTGAAAAACAGCAAAAACAAAAAAACTGGTGGGGGGTGATGGCTCACCTGTAATCCCAGCACTTTGGGAGGTCGAGGTGGGTGGATCACCTGAGGTCAGGAGTTCGAGACCAGCCTGGCCAACATGGTGCAACCCTGTCTCTACTAAAAATACAAAAAAAAATTTTTTTTTGAGACGGAGTCTCGCTCTGTCGCCAGGCTGGAGTGCAGTGGTGCAATCTTGGCTCACTGCAACCTCCTCCTCCCGGGTTCAGGTAATTCTCCTGCCTCAGCCTTCCAAGTAGCTGGGACTACAGGCGCATGCCACCACACCCAGCTAATTTTTGTATTTTTAGTAGAGACGCGGTTTCACCATGTTGGCCAGGATGGTCTTGGTCTCTTGACCTCATGATCCAGTGGCGCCCTTACGCCTGTAATCCCAGCTGAGGCATGAGAATCGCTTGAACCCGGGAGGCAAAGGTTGCAGTGGGCTGAGATGGAGCCACTGCACGCCCCAGCCTGGGTGTCAAGCGAGACTCTGTCTTAAAAAACAAGAGAACAAAAAACTAAGAGAGGGGAAAACTGGAGATAATTTAAAGCTGGGTTTTTAAAGGATGAGTAAGAGATAGGGCCGGGCGCGGTGGCTCACGCCTGTAATCCCAGCACTTTGGGAGGCCGAGGCGGGTGGATCACGAGATCAAGAGATCGAGACCATCCTGGTCAACATGGTGAAACCCCGTCTCTATTAAAAATACAAAAATTAGCTGGGCATGGTGGTGCGTGCCTGTAATCCCAGCTACTCAGGAGGCTGAGGCAGGAGAATTGCCTGAACCCAGGAGGCGGAGGTTGCGGTGAGCCGAGATCGCGCCATTGC
>NW_022436981.1:855538-875294 GCF_009761245.1 Sapajus apella | reverse complement strand
GAGTTCTCCAAATCTGAAGGAAGAATACTAGCAAAAAAAGCAAAAAAAGGAGTTCTCCAAATCACACGTGGAAAGACAGAAGAGAGCTCCTGGTGAGGAACCTAAGAGTGTACATGGTGAAGTCCTTAAATATAAACGAGGGGGACAGGCAGATGATGAGGGGCTTTGCAGATCATGGAAGGGAGTGTGGATGATCCGTAGGCTGCTGCTTTCCACAGTGCAGGTCACAATGTAGTAGGCTGTGCAATTCATGAGATTGTGGCCAGCTTTTATAAAAAATGAAACAGCCTAGATCAGAAGATACCAGAATACATCCAAGCAGTAAGGGTATAAACCTGGGAAATCTGTTTCAGTTATAAATGTGTCTGTGTGTGTATGCACTGGTTTGTAATATAAGTTTATTTCTTACTGTGGTGGTGATCTTTAAATTTTTAAACAAAAAAAGTCTAGACAAAGAGGACACAATAAGAGAATGCCACAAACAGATTTGAATTCCATGAGGATAAATATGGCAGCAGTATGGAAATTCAGTGGGCAGAGGTGATGGCTCTGAGCACACATGGTACTGTGTTTGTGCGAGGCTTCCCCAGCCCAGACAGTGAGCTTGATGCTCTAGGGCAGAGACACTGTGTCATGTAGCTCCCAGTCCCGGCACTTGGCACACAGTAGGTGCTAAAGAAACGCTTCTTGACCAGGGATGGTAACTGACTTCCAAGATGGCCGCCAGCAAGCCTCACCTAGTATTCTCACCCTTGTGCATCCTCCCGCCCACTGTGTGCCAGCCTTGGTCTGAGTAACCAATAGGATAGGGCAGAAACTTCCTAACCTGGGTGTTCTCTGGATCTATCACTCTGGGAGAAGCTGGCTGCCATGTCATGAGGACACTCAGACAGTCTATGGAGACACCCATGTGGTGAGGAACTGAGGTCTCCAGCCAATAGCTTAGGCATCCTGCTGACAGCCAGACAGCCTCATGAGTGAGCTTGGAAACAAATCATCCCCCAGCCTACCCTTCACAAGACTGTAGTCCTAGGGGTCAGCTTAATTATAAACTCATGAGAGACCCTGAGACAAAAACACACAACTAAGCTATTCTTGCATTCCCGACCCACAGAACTGTGATGTAATAAATGCTTGCTGTTTTAAGCTACTACATTTTAGGGTGCCTTGTTATATAGACAACTAATACACTGGGTTAACATGAAGTCTAGAAATGTTTAAAATATATTAGAGTTACCCATTCTTTAATACCCTTTTGTTTTTTCTCAAAGCATCTGTCACATCACATCTTTAGCCTGCTTAGAGAAAGACATCTGACCCAACCTGGACCATCAGGATCCTCTATTCTGGGTATTAGCCCTTGGGACACAGAGACTGGGTCAGCTGTGAGGAGCAGACTACAAGGCTAGAATGACTAGGGGGCAAGGCCACCATTTTGGAGCAGTCATAATGGGGCCTATGTAAGTGCATGGGCACAGAAGGACCAGGGATTGGGGTAGAGGGGAAGAAAGCAGATTCTCACTGGGCATGGACGGGAGGAGGGAGGAGAAAGTGCCTGATGATATCTGTGCCTCCTGAGGCCGGGCTGGCTTTCTGGCTTGGGGTTGCAAGATTTCCTTTCCTTATTATTCCTCATTCTACCAGCTCATCTGAGCCAGCTCACTTTCTTGCAAACCAAAGATCCTGGAATATGCTGGCGAGCCTCTGTCCGGTGCTGGCCAGAGGAGCAGCTCCTCCTGTTGTGGCAAGCCAAGTATCTCTCCAGAGAGAACAATAACCCACCAGAGACTAAGCTTTCATATTACTGTGTAAAAACTGCTATCGATCGGGTAAAAGGTCCTCTCAGACCATCCAACTCCTTTTGCCTTAACTTCACTTTCAGCAAGTAATCTTTTGATTATTAATGGACTTCACTTTTAAAAGTAGTATTCCGGCCAGCTGAACTAATCATTCCAGTGGTTGGTAAGTTCGTGCCCATTATAAATTCACAGACTGACTTTCGAGGACAAAACGTTCTTGAGTGACCTCCATTTCATTGCCACTGCTCTCGGTCAAGCCCTGTCATTTACCCAATGAACCATTACAATACCCTCCCAGTGGCCCTTCCCCTACTCCAATCCATTCTCTTCACCTTCTTCTAAAAACACAAATCTGATGCCTCACTCTCCATTCAGAACCGTATGGCAGGTCCTCAAGCACCCTCAGAATGACAGGCATCTCCAGCCCCCTTTCCACCACGCCTCCTCCACGCTGCTCCAGACCACTCTCCACTCTTGCCATGTGGTGTTACTCCCAAGTTTCTCAATTGGCGTCCACCCAGCTCTGCCTGTGTTCTTCCTGTTGCCTGGCACTCCTTTCTATGGGCACCTCCCCTGCCTTCCCACTTTCCCCCCCTCCTCTTTCCTTCATACATCCATAGAACCTCCTTCCTCCTCGATAACACAGAGTATAGTCGGCTTGACTAATAATTACTTGTCCTCATGTCTGTCCCTGGACTGTAAGCCTCAAGGAGATGAGGACTATATTCTATTCATTTTTATACCTCCCCTCACCCCAGGGCCAACTACAGTAGCTTGCATCAGCACATTAAGCTAACATTTCTTGAGTCTTTCCCATATTAAGCCACCTGGCTGGTGTTGTAGGTAGCAGACACTCAACAAACGCCCGCTGAATTGATTACAGTTAGTCAGGGAGGCATGGACAAGTGTTCCTTGGACCTAATGACATTTAGGTGAGATGCCCACCTATCATATGTGTTTGCAGAGCTGAGAAAGCAGTTAGACTCATGGTGGCATCCACGGTGAGGTGATGAATGAATCAGCCTAATCTTTTACAAGAAGAACTTTTAAATGAGGCATAATTTCTCATTTAAAATTAAATGACATTAATAATTAAAGACATAAATAAAAAACAAAAACAAAAAGCACTGGAATTAATAAGCAAACAAATCCCCACACATATAGTTTTTCATTTTTTTTTTTTTTTTTTTTTTTTTAGAGGCAGATTCTCGAACTGTTGCCCAGGCTGGAGTGCAATGATGCGATCTCGGCTCACTGCAATCTCCGCCTCCCGAGTAGCTGGGATTACAGGCACGCGCTACCATGCCCGGCTAATTTTTGTATTTTCAGTAGAGATGGGGTTTCACTATGTTGGCCAGGCTACTCTCAAACTCCTGACCTCGTGATCTGCCTGCCTGGAAGTGCTGGGATTACAGGCATGAACCACTGTGCTCAGCCTAGTTTTTCCTCCTTTAGAACAATTAACATTCCTCTCTCCCCTTTTCTTTCCCTTTCTTTCTCTCTCTCTTTTTTTTTTTTTTTTTTTGGAGACAGAGTCTTACTCTGTTGCCCAGGCTGGAGTACAGTAGCACAATCTTGGCTCACTGCAACCTCTGCCTCCCAGGTTCAATCAATTCTTCTGTCTTGGCCTCCCAAGTAGCTGGGATTACTGGCACCCACTACCACACCAGGCTAATTTCTGTATTTTTTAGTAAAGAACGGGTTTCACCATGTTGGCCAAGCTGGTCACAAACTGCTAACCTCAAGCGATCCACTTGTCTCAGCCTCCCCAAGTGCTGATATTACAGGCATGACCTGCCGTGCCTGGCCTCTTTCTCTGTCTTTCTACAATTGCAATTGTGACTCACAAGCACATTACAGGATGCTAGGTTTGGGTTAACAAATATTAGAGAATGGCATGGGAGTGAATTCCTCACAGTTAGCCAGTTTGTGTGTTTCAGAGCTAAGGCATGTGGGTCCATCCACAGGTGACTTTACTGTAGTTCTTTCAAGAGTCAGCATCTACATGTGAAGGTAGAAGCACAATCTGGTCCTGATTTGCCCACTGATGGTCCTTGTCCAGCCTCCACTCTTCATGTCTCTCTCTTACCCCAAGATTTGTGGAAAAGCCCCAGCTCTGGGTAAACTTGAGACCGGTGACACAATCCTAAAGAGCTTGACTATTCGGATAAGTTCTTGGCAGAGAACTTACAAAGTCACTCTTAAAGCAACTGGAAGGCCAGACACTGTGGCTCCCATCTGTATTCCCAGCACTTTGGGGAGCCAAGGTGGGTAGATTGCTCGAGCCCAGGAATTCGAAACCAGCCTGGGCAAAACCCTGTCTCTATCAGAAATACAAAAATTCGCCAGTCTCATAACCTGGTGTCAAAGGAAATAAGTAGAAAACAAAAACAAAAAGCACTGAAATTAGTAAGCAAACAAACCTCCACACATACAATATAGTTTTTTCTCTTTTTAAACAAATAATTTCTACACACTAAGTTTCTATCTTCCACAGGCTATATAATACATCAACATGTAATGCCTCAAATCAATGCTCAGCCCTACAGGGTTCTTTAAAAAAGCAGCAAAGAATATTGCATGAATCCCTGACAGCCTGTAGAACTACCAACAAGAGAGCACCAGGAAGCACCCTCTGGCTTTCTGGGGAAATCACACCTTTATCAAGAGCCTATCTTTCTTAGCTTAGGTTTGCATCACACATTTCACTCACCTTCACCTTTCACTTCACAATCATCCTTCAGATGGTAAGAGTTTTTATTACCTTAAGGGATTTACCCTGTTAAGACAAAGAACAGGGCCAGGCATGAGTGGCTCATGCCTGTAATTCCAACACGTTGGGAGGCTGAGGCGGGTGGATCACAAGTTCAAGAGATCGAGACCATCCTGGCCAACATGGTGAAACCCCATCTCTACCAAAAATACAAAAATTAGCTGGGCATGGTGATGCACGCCTGTAGTCCCAGCTACTTGGCAGGCCGTGGCAGGAGAATTGCTTGAACCTGGGAGGTAGAGGTTGCAGTAAGCCAAGATTGTGCCACTGCACTCCAGCGACAGAGCAAGACTCCTCAAAAAACAAAACAAAACAAAACAAAACAGGACAAAAAAATAGCATGCCATGTTTAAAGGCATACATGGAGTAGGGGGTGTGGCTTGCTCACTAGCTAAATGCCTGTCTCCCTCCCCACAAGCCTCCTAGGATGTACCTGAATTCACCCCTCAGCAAATTTCAAATTACTGCATGTCATGGACCACTGGGATCTCTCCCAGAGAGAACTCCCAATTGTGGGAGCTACAAATGCCTTTTAACATAGCCCTGTTACACATTCACATAGATGTTTCCTGCCATTGTTCCCTCCTCCAAATTCGCATCGGTCACTGTTTAGCAATAATAATGCAACTTTGTAATAGTTACTTTGTAAAAGCAAACTTTCATTATTATTACAAACTACAGGAGGGAAAAGTCTCTGCAGCACAAATAGGTTCCCACTTGACAAGACATTTTACAGGAGTTGGCTCAGCATGCATAGTTCCTTATTGCTATGGCGTTGTAATGACACAAAGACAGCTCTATCCAATTCAACAAACACTTTTGAGCCCCATAAAATGCAAGGCATCATTTAGTCACAAAACTGTTTTTCTTACTTTTTTAAAACATAAACTATAAAAAGAAATACATCCTATTTCTCAAGTCATGTATGTGTATATACGGAATATATTCATGTAATATAAATCTACATATGCAATACAAAACACTCTTGCCTTTTTTTTTTTAGACAGAGTCTCACTCTGCTGCCCAGGTGCAATGTTGGCCCTCTGCAGCCTTGACTTCCCAGGCTCAGATGATCCTCCTACCTCAGCCTCTCGAGTAGCTGGGACTACAGGCACGTGCCACCATACCTGGCTAATTTGTTTTTTTACTTTTGTGGAGATAAGGTTAAGCCATGTTGCCCAGCCTGGTCTTGAACTCCTAGGCTCACGCAATCCTCCCACCCACCTCCACCTCCCAAAGTGCTGGGATTACAAGTGTGGGCCACCGTGCCCTGCAGACGTTTTTTTTTTTTTTTTTTTTTTTTGGAGTGCAGTGGCGAGATCTCGGCTCACTGCATCCTCTGCCTCCCAGGTTTGAGCAATTCTCCTGCCTTAGCCTCCCAAGTAGCTGGGATTACAGGTGTGTGCCACCATACTCAGCTAATTTTTGTATTTTTAGTAGAGATGGGATTTTGTCATGTTGGCCAGGCTGGTCCTGAACTCCTGATCTCAGGATCCACCTGCCTCAGCTTCCCAAATTGCCAGGATTACAGGTGTGAGACACTGCACCCGGCCTCAGCAGACATTTAATATGCTATTTTGTCTTTTTTTTTTTTTTAATGCACTAAATGGATTTCATGACCTCATTGGCTTGGCACCTACATTTTGAAAACACTAGTTTTTTGGGTTTTTTTTCCAGACAGAGTCTCACTCTATTGCTCAGGCTGGAGTGTAGTGGTGTGATCTTGGTTCACTGCAACTTCCACCTCCTGTGTTCAAGTGATTCTCTTGCCTCAGGCTCCCAACTCCCAAGTACCTGGGATCACAGGCATGCGCCAGCCACCAGGCCTGGCTAATTTTTGTATTTTTAGAAGAGAAGGGGTTTCACCACGTTGGCCAGACTGGTCTTGACCTCTTGACCTCATGAACCACCTGCCTCAGCCTCCCAAAGTGCTGGGATTACAAGTGTGAGCCACCACACCTGGCTGAAAACACTGGTTTATAGTATTTCAAAGAAAAGTGGCACATCATAGCAAACAATAAAATCCTACCTAAAGAAGAGAATCTTAAAAATTCTAGGCAGAAGAATAATTTTTTGCTTCTTATTTAACATTCAACTGTCAGGACATTTTTAAAGTATTTTAATTCAATGAGCATTCATATGAAGGCTTTTAAACTACCTCAAAACCTTGTGGATCACTATTCCCTTTATCCTGAAGAAAGAACCTGAGACAGAAAAAGTAATTCTCTTCCCAATCTGTATTAAAGACTCACAACTTACACCTGTGTCTTTTAGGAAATCTTAAACCTGTTCTTGCTTCAGATAATTACCCTCCTGGCAAGATTACCATGAAGATTAAACTAGATAATGTAAGTGTAGCACCTCGTAGTTCCTGCTATGATTCAGGTTCTTGGATTATCTTTTCTTGAAAATGCTTCATCTGTTTGACCTGTGGGTTCATTCACCCAGAGAACCTGTTCTGCTGGGTAATAAAGGATAGAGGCTCCCTCTAGGAGTTTACTAGCTCTATCAATAAGAATAAATTAAAAAAAAAAAAAAAAGAATAAATATCATTGACAGCTGGGCACAGTGGCTCACCTCCCCCAACCCCCCCACCCCTGTATTCCCAGCACTTTGGGAGGCCAAACTGGGGGAATCACCTGAGGTCAGGAGTTCAAGACCAGCCTGGTCAACATGGTGAAACCCCCCATCTCTACTAAAAATACAAAAATTAGCTGGGCATGGTGGCGGGTACCTATAATCCCAGTTACTCCAGTGACTGAGGCAGGAGAATTGACTGAATCCGGGAGGCGGAGGTTGCAGTGAGACTGGGCCATTGCACTACAGCCTGGGCCACAAGCGAGACACTCCATCTCAAATAAATAAATATCATTACAAGCTAAGGTTCTAGAGTGCCGGGCTATTTCACTTATTCATTCAATAGATTTTTTTTTTTTTTGAGACAGAATCTCACTCTGTTACCTAGGCTGGAGCACAGTGGGTATGATCACAGCTCACAGCAGCCTCACCCTACCAGGCTCAAGCAATCCTCTGCCTCAGCCACCTGGGTAGCTGGAACTACAGGCACGTGATACCACACCTGGCTAAGTTACTTACTTTTAGTAGAGACGAGGTATCATTGTTGCCCAGGCTGGTCTTGAACTCCTGGGCTCAAAAAATTCTCCCGTCTCGACCTCCCAAAGTGCTGGGATTATAGATGTGTCTCCCATGCCCAGCTAGATAATTACTGAGTGCCTCACATGCCAGGCATGATGCCATAAACTGGGATTGCGGGGTGTAAAATATAGCAGACACAACCACACCCCTCCAGGAGTTTACAGTTAAATAAATGCTTAGCCTTTGTGAAGACACCGGATATTCCACTAATATTACATAATACACAAGTGTTTTACATGCCCTTATCTGTAAAGTGAGATAAGATTAGATTAATGGTTCCCAAAAGCGAAGATTTCACAGACAGCGAAGCTTTCATAAAAGAAATGCTTTAAAAAAAATAGTTTGAGTAGGGCTAGGCACAGTGGCTCACATGTATAATACCAGCACTTTGGCAGGCTGAAGTGGGAGGATCACATAAGGCCAGGAGTTCGAGACCAGCTTGGCCGAGAGAGTGAGCCCCCATCTCTTAAAAAAAAAAAAAAAAGGCCGGGCGCGGTGGCTCAAGCCTGTAATCCCAGCACTTTGGGAGGCCGAGGCGGGTGGATCACGAGGTCAAGAGATCGAGACCATCCTGGTCAACATGGTGAAACCCCGTCTCTACTAAAAATACAAAAAATCAGCTGGGCATGGTGGCGCGTGCCTGTAATCCCAGCTACTCAGGAGGCTGAGGCAGGAGAATTGCCTGAACCCAGGAGGCGGAGGTTGCGGTGAGCCGAGATCACGCCATTGCACTCCAGCCTGGGTAACAAGAGCGAAACTCCGTCTCAAAAAAAAAAAAAAAAAAAAAAATAGTTTTACAAACTGTCATTCAAAAACCACTCTATAGCTTTATCTTTTCCTTTTATTACAAGCCAGTTAAATTTTGTCCTGGCATTAAAGGAACCCTCAGGGTTTGTCCAGCTCTGTCTTTCTAGAAATCTTTGGGGCTGCCTCCCCCGCCCCCAACACCCAGCATTCTTTACATATACTCCTGCCCAGCTATTCCCCAGAGTTGCAGAAAGGCCAGAGACCTATTCATAAGGGGATCATTAAAGGGCCTTTCCAAGAAAGTCATAGAGTACACAGTAAATTCTGGCTCCACACTGACCCTGAGGGTTGGGGACTGCAAAAGGACAAAAGTAGAAAAGGTCGTGGTGACTGACCTGGCATTGCGGAGGACCTACTGTAGGCCTGGCCCAATACTTTGTACTTTTCCATCCCTTAAGCACTTTATTTAACATCACAATAATCCTGAAAGAAGTACATATTTCTTTTTTTTCCTTTTTTTTGAGACAAGGTAGCCCAGGGTAGAGTGCAGTGGCTCACTGAAGCCTCGACCTCCTGGGCTCAAGTCATCCTCCCACCTCAGCCTTCCACGTAGCTAGGACTACAAGCCTGTGCCACCATGCCTCGTTAATTTATTTTATTTTATTTTTTGTGGAGACGGCAGGGTCTCACCATGTTGTTCAGGTTGGTCTTACCCTGGGCTCAAGTTATCCTCCTGTCTCAGCCTCCCAAAGTTCTGGGACTACAAGTATGAACCACTGTACCCAGCCAAGAAGCAAATAACTTCTTTCTTTCTTTTTAAAAATTATCTCATGCAACAGATGAAAGAAGTATATATTTCTTTATCTGCAAGCTCAGCGAGATTAAATATCATGTCCAATGTCACACAGCCAGTACTGCACAACTAATCAGAATTAATTTATTTATTTGTTTATTGTACTCCAGCTCTGTCGCTCAGGCTCGTGGCGCAATCTCGGCTCACTGCAACCTCCGCCTCCCAAGTTCAAGTGATCCTCTCGCCTAAGCCTCCTGAGTCGCTGGGACTATAGGTGTGTGCCACCACGCCCAGCTAATTTTTCTATTTTTAGTAGATGTGGGGTTTCACCATGTTCGCTAGGCTGGTCTGGAACTCCTGGCCTCAGGTGGTTTGCCCACCTCAGCTTCCCAAAGTGCTGGGATTACAGTTGTGAGCCAGCGTGCCCTACCGACTAATCAGAAATTAAACTCAGATCTGTCCACTTACTAACAGCACTACATCTCACTGATAGGAAGAGACATGAGAGGACAGATGCGGAAAATTTTTAAGAGATTTAAGTACCTTTGTTCTTTTTTGGAGACAGAGTCTCACTCTGTCGCTCAGGCTGAAATCAGTGGCGTGATCTTGGCTCCCTGCAACCTCTGCCTCCCGAGTTCAGGCGATTTTCCTGCCTCAGCCTCCCGAGTAGCTGAGATTACAGGCGCTGGCCACCATGCCCGGCTAATTTTTGTATTTTTAGTAGAGATCAGGTTTCACCATGTTTGCCAGGCTGGTCTTGAACTCCTCGGGTCAAGTGATCCACCTGCCTCTACCTCCTAAATTGCTGGGATTACAGATGGGAATCTCATGCCTGGTCTTATGTACTTTTTACAAGAAAGTAATTTGAAACCGGTTGCACAGGTGTCTCATGCCTGTAATTGAGCTCTTTTAGAGGCTGAAATGGGCAGATCACTTGAGCCCAAGAGTTCAAGACTGGCTGGGCAACATAGCAAGACCCTGCCTCTCTAGTAATAATAATAATGCAGTTGAAACCACATTCAAAAGGTAACTTATATAGCTGACAATATATTACTCTATCTTAGAATCAACATCTTAGGCACCTCTTTAGCTAGGCCTCTTTCTTGATCAGCTCAGCAAATGGATCAGTCCTGTCCCTGGACTCCTTCTGTCCCTTATCGCAGAAATGAGAACAAATTCCCTGACCCACTTCTAATCACACTCCTAGGAGAAGGTTGACTTCTGCTCCAGCTCTTCATCCATAAATCATCTATTTTTATTATTATTATTTTTTTTTGTGAGAAGGAGTTTTGCTCTTGTTGTCCAGGCTCAAGTATAGTGGTGTGATCTTGGCTCACTGCAACCTCTGCCTCCCGAGTTCAGGTGATTTTCCTGCCTCAGCCTCCCGAGTAGCTGAGATTACAGCTGTGCACTACCATGCCCAGTTAATTTCTGGTTTTAGTAGAGACATGGTTTCACCTTGTTGGCCAGGCTGGTCTCGAACTCCTGTCCTCAGGTGATCCACCCACCCCAGCCTCCCAAAGTGCTGAGATTATAGGCCTGAGCCATGACGCCTGGCCATTAATCATCTATTTAACGAGCACTTACTGTATACCTCCTGTCTCCAAGGTGCTGTGTAAGAGACATAGCATGAAATAAAACACATCCCTGCTTGAAGAAGCCCAAGTTGCAGAAGAGATACTTGTAAACAGATACTGACTTCACACCCTGATAATCATCTAACCAGAACCAACAGAGGGGGGAACCCAGATAGGCTTCTCAGAAGAGGAAGAATATATAAAACAGGTCTTATAGAAAACAAGTGCCTTGTTATACAGAGAAGATGAGGCATAGGATCACAGACAGAGGAAGCAGGAAGCAAGCAGCATATGTAAAGGTACCAACCAGCTCTCTCCAAACCTGCTCCTCCAGGTTCACTCTGTCAGGCACCAGGATCACCACAGACTCATTTCCCCAAATTGGAACCTTCTACAACTCTGGCTTCCAGTTAATCACTGAGTCCTGTCTAGTCTCCTTCCAAATTTCTCAGACATTCCCCCTTCTTTCTCTATCCTTACTCCCATCACTGCAGCTCAACGCTATTATTTCTCTCTGGCTCCTGCAACGGCCTCCAAACTAACATCTGTTTATTTTTGCTCCATGTAAATCCACTCTGCACAGAGCATTCAGACTGATCCTTTGTTAAAGGGGAAAATAAAGGAAAAATAATGTGATGCTCTCATGATCCTGTTTAAGCCCTTTTGCAGCTGTAGTGCCTTCAAGATTAAGCCAAAACTTCCTAACAGGGTTTACAAAGCCCTTGGTGGGCTGGCCTCTGCTCACTACTCTAACCTCTTCTCTGATCTCCACTTCCAGCTTTGATGTGCTTCAGTTCCTGACATAGTGGCTTATAACCCTGGTTGCCCATGAGAACCACCTAGGGAGCTTTAAGAAATACTGATGCTGCCCGGGCACGGTGGCTCATGTGCCTGTAATCCCAGCAATTTGGGAGGCCAAGGTGGGCAGATCACAAGGCCAAGAGATGGAGACCATCCTTGCCAACATGGTGAAACCCCGTCTCTACCAAAAATACAAAAATTAGCCGGGCGTGGTGGCACGCACCTGTAGTCTCAGCTATTCAGGAGGCTGAGGCAGGAGAATTGAACTTGGGAGGCAGAGGTTGCAGTGAGCTGAGATTGTGCCACTGCACTCCAGCCTGGGCAACAGAGTGAAATTCCATATCAAAAAAAAAAAAAAATCCTGATGCCAAGGCCCCACTCCCAAAGATTCCGATGTACTCAAGCGACATTAGGATGCTCTAAAGCCTCCATGAGATATCAACGTGCAGCCAAAGTTGAGAACATTGTTTTAGCCTGACATGTCTCTGTCTCACGTCCAGGTGTGTTGCACATGCCCTGTCTGTTGCTAGAAGCACTGGAGGGCTCCTAGCTTCCTGGTCATAAAGCCGGAGACTTTTTGGTCTCTCGTGTTCACTGCTATAGTCCCAACACCTAGAAAAGTGCCTAGAATATAGTGAGCACTCCATAACTATCTCTAACCCCTTTGTGATTTACTCTGACCACATGAATGCACTAGAAGTATCACTACTAATTCCAGCCCACGGCATAGGAGGCCTGGTGGCATCTGCTTTTGCCCCACTGGAAGCCAGCCACTGTGAAAAGCAGCTTGAGCTCGACTACTGAATAACAAGAGCTCAAGGAGAAGGCGAGAGAGAGAGAGCTCAAGCCAGACAGCCTGAGCTCGTGCATACGGGGAGAAAAAGCCAGGTACCCCAGCCCACAGCCAGCACCAAGGCCCCAGACATGTGAGTGAAACCATCTTGGAGGCTTCAACTCCAGTTGAACCCACAGAATTGTGAGAATTTTTTTTTTTTTTCCCTGAGACAGAGTTTTGCTCTGTTGCACAGGCTGGAGTGCAGTGACACACTCTCAGCGCACCACAAGCTCCGCCTCCTGGGTTCAAGCAATTCTCCTGCCTCAGCCTCCCGAGTAGCTGGGATTACAGGCGCATGGCACCATGCCTGGCTAATTTTTGTATTTTTAGTAGAGACAGGGTTTCACCATGTTGGTCAGGCTGGTCTCGAACCCCTGGCCTCATGAACCGCCCGCCTGAGCCTCCCAAAGTGCTGGGATTACAGGAGTGAGCCACCGCACCTGGCTCTGTGAGAAATTATTGCCGTGTTAAGCCAATAAACAGTCAGTTTTGGGGCGATTTGTTACCCAACAATCAGAAACTGAGACTGATGTATAGGAAAAAAGAAAAAAGATTGCTGAGGCAATAAGAACTTC
Organism: Sapajus apella; assembly: GCF_009761245.1. Taxonomy (NCBI): domain Eukaryota; kingdom Metazoa; phylum Chordata; class Mammalia; order Primates; family Cebidae; genus Sapajus; species Sapajus apella. The sequence continues at coordinate 862,238 of NW_022436981.1, read as the reverse complement.
ATTTTGGGCCATCCTAAACATGAAGTGTTTGGGATAGTGGATAGTTACATGGAAACATCTAGAAAGCAGTTGGAAGATCAGCTCTGGGCTCAAGAGACAGGCAGAGGGAGGAGCTGGGGATTTGAGAGTCAATCAGCACATGAAAAGGAGCTGGCACCCTGGGAGAAGGTAAGCTTGCCAAAGGAGGTGAGAGGAATAAGAAAACAAATAGAATTCTGGCCTCACATATATTTAAGGGATGGACAGAAAGAAGTTTATCAGGGATGAAGAATGAACCAAGAAAGAAGCAGGGAGCTAAACTCCTGCTGTGAGAGGAAGGGGTAATCAAATGCTCAGGGCTACAAAGAGGAATGCACTTGAAAATTAGGAAGGGCCGGGCGCGCGGTGGCTCACGCCTGTAATCCCAGCACTTTGGGAGGCTGAGGCGGGTGGATCACAAGGTCAAGAGCTCGAGACCATCCTGGTCAACATGGTGAAACACCATCTCTACTAAAAATACAAAAAATTAGCTGGGCATGGTGGCACGTGCCTGTAATCCCAGCTACTCAGGAGGCTGAGGCAGGAGAATTGCCTGAACCCAGGAGGCGGAGGTTGCGCGGTGAGCCGAGATCGCGCCATTGCTCTCCAGCCTGGGTAACAAGAGCAAAGCTCCGTCTAAAAAAAAAAAAAAAAAAAGAAAATTAGGAAGGAATGAGGATAGGGCAATTTCAGTTTCAAATACAATGGCAGGGGCAGAAGTGGATGAGTGGCTAAGGAGGGAATGACATTGAGAAACTGGACATAGCAAATGTGGACTATTGTTTCAAAAGTCTACTGTGGCAGGGCGTGGGGCATGGTGGTTTATACCTGTAATCCCAGCACTTTGGGAGGCCGAGGCGGGCAGATCACTCGAGGTCTGGAGTTTGAGAGCAGCCTGACCAACATGGAGAAACACCATCTCTTCTAAAAATTCAAAATTAGCCAGGCTTGGTGGCGCATGCCTGTAATCCCAGCTATTCAGTAGGCTGAGGCAGGAGAATCGCTTGAACCCAGGAGGCGGAGGTTGCGGTGAGCCGAGATCGCGCCATTGCACTCCAGCCTGGGTAACAAGGGCGAAACTCCGTCTCAAAAAAAAAAAAAAAGAGAGAGAGAGAGGAGGCATGTGGAGGTCCTATCTGGCAGCCTCTTTTCTGTGAAGAGTAGGTAAGGTCATCTGCTGATAGGCAGTGAAAGTCTTGTGGAGAATGGCGTTCATTTCTGAAGAGTTTTGTAGGAAATGCATGAGGGGCTGCAGGAGTCAAGTCCAGACTCTTCAGAGACACCACCTTCCAGAGATTCCCCACCTTTCAGGGATTCCCCACCTTCTAAGGATTCCCTACCTTCCAGGCTCTTCACTTGAGCTCTTCTCTGACCTGCCCCAAATCCCATTGTCTTTTCTGGAGCTGGTCTCCAGCCTAGATTGCCCCACCTGGGAGGTTCTCATTCATTCTTCAAGTATTTGCTCAATACCCACACCATGCCCAGCCCATTTCTCTGGGCAACATGCTCTCCCTATTCCCTCAGGGCTTTCAAACCTTCTGCACACTTTTCAGACCCCCTCCACCCTTTTCTCCTCATATTCAGCATTAGATCTCACTGCTGCTTTACAGAGGAAGCAGAAGCCATCAGACTCATCTACCAACTACCACACATTTTCCTGCAGCTGCATTTTCCTTTTCCTCTTCTAGAAAGGCTGATGCAGCATTTTAAAATTGCAGTTTAACTTAGGGAGGTCTTGATCAGCTATGTTTTTGCTTTTGCTTAGAGACAGAATCTCGTTCTGTCGCCCAGGCTGAAGTGCAGTGGCACAATCATGGCTCACTGCAGCCTCAACTCCTGGGCTCAAGTGAGCCTCCTACCTCAGTCTCCTGAGTAGCTGCAACTATAGGCTCATGCCACCATGCCCAGACAATTTTTTAAAACATTTTTTGTAGAGACAGGGTCTCATTATGTCACCCAGGCTGGTCTCAAACTCCTAGCCTCAAGCAATTCTCCTGTCTCAGCCTTCCAAAGTGCTGGGATTATGGATGGGCATGAGCTGCCATGCCCAGCCTTGATCAGCACTTTTTTTTTTTTTTTTTTTATGGAGTCTTGCTCTGTTGCCCAGGCTGGAGTGCAGTGGTGCGATCTCAGACTACTGCAACTTCCGCCTCCCAGGTTCAAGGGATTCTCCTGCCTCAGCCTCCTGAGTAGCTGGGACTACAGATGCATGTCACCACACCTGGCTAATTTTTTGTATTTTTAGTAGAGATGGGGTTTCACCGTGTTAGCCAGGCTGGTCTTGATCTCCTGACCTCGTGATCTGCCCATCTCGGCCTCTCAAAGTGCTGGGATTATGGGCCTGAGCCACTGCGTCTGGCCAACCAGCACTTTCTAAATGCAATAAATAGAATAGAAAATAGGGTCCACTGCACATAGTAAGAGTATTTATTGTTTCTTAAAACGTCTGTTTCATTTATGACACAACTGTTTCTATTAGTTGATGTCGAAAAGTTTGTGTATGTTAGAAAATTTTCATTAAAAGTTCAAACGGGGGGCCGGGCGTGGTGGCTCAAGCCTGTAATCCCAGCACTGTGGGAGGCCGAGGCGGGTGGATCACGAGGTCAAGAGATCGAGACCATCCTGGTCAATATGGTGAAACCCCGTCTCTACTAAAAATACAAAAAATTAGCTGGGCATGGTGGCGCGTGCCTGTAATCCCAGCTACTCAGGAGGCTGAAGCAGGAGAATTGCCTGAACCCGGGAGGCGGAGGTTGCGGTGAGCCGAGATCGCGCCATTGCACTCCAGCCTGGGTAACAAGAGCAAAACTCCGTCTCAAAAAAAAAAAAAAAAAGTTCAAACAGGGCTGGGTGTGGTGGTTCACACCTGTAATCCCAGCACTTTGGGAAGCTGAGGCAGTTGGATCACCTGAGGTCAGGAGTTCAAGACCAGCTTGGCCAACATGGTGAAATCCTGTCTCTACTAAAAATACAAAAAGTAGCTGGGTGTGGTGGCACGCACTTGTAATCCTAGTTACTTGGGAGGCTGAGAAAGGAGAATCACTTGAACCCAGGAGTTGGAGGTTACAGTGAGCCAAGATCGTACCACTGCATTCTAGCCTAGGTGACAGAGTGAGATCCCTTCTCAAAAAAAAAAAAAAAAGGCCGGGCGTGGTAGCTCATGCCTGTAATCCCAGCACTTTGGGAGGCCAAGGCAGGAGGATCATGAGGTCAAGAGATCGAGACCATCCTGGCCAATGTGGTGAAACCCCATATTTACTAAAAATACAAAAATTAGCTGGGTGTGGTGGTACACACCTGTAGTCCCAGCTACTCAGGAGGCTGAGGCAGAAGAATCACTTGAACCTGGGAGGCAGAACTACAGGTGCGTGCCACCACACCTGGTTGCAGTGAGCCAAGATCATGCCACTGCACTCCAGCCTGGCAACAGAGTGAGACTCGGTCTCAAAACAAACAAACAAAAAGTTCAAACAGCGCAAGAGAAAGGATTTCCCTCCTCCTCTCTATAGCTGCCCCTTGCACCTGTGTTTTAAATGCCATTTCCTCCAGCCTTTCCAGGACCATTATGCGCTTTATGTCTTCTCTCTTGTTAATTCTTCCTCATGCTTTCCCGTTCAGCTCATCCCTCTCCAAATCCTTCCATGACCGTCCTAACAAGGCCAACCCCCACCACTAGTGGGCTCCTTGTACCTCTTTCTTTTATAGCAATAATTGGCCAGGTATAGTACCTCATGCCTGTAATCCCAGAACTTTGGAAGGAGAAGCAGAAGGATCCCTTAAAACCAGCTGTATTATTGCTGGACAGTACAGCAAGACCCTGTCTCTACAAAAAAAATTGAAAAATTAGGCCAGGCATGGTGGCTCATGCCTGTAATCCCAGAACCTTGGGAGGCCAAGGTGGGTGGATCACCTGAGGTCAGGAGTTTGAGACCAGCCTGGCCAACATAACATGGTGAAACCCATTACTATTAAAAATACAAAAAATTAGCCAGGCATGGTGGCACATACTTGTAGCCCCAGCTACTCAGGAGGCTGAGGCAGGAGAATCGGTTGAACTTGGGAGGTGGAGGTTGCAGTGAGGCAAGATCGTACCAGTGTACTCTAGCCTGAGCGACAGAGAAAAACTCCATCCTCCGCCTCCCTGCCAAAAAATATATATATATATATATCAGTGGGGGACTGGGAACAGTGGCTCACACCTGTAACCCCAGCACTTTGGGAAGCCAAGGCGGGCGGATCACCTGAGGTCAGGAGTTGGAGACCAGCCTGGCCAACATGGTGAAACCCTGTCTCTACTAAAAATACAAAAATTAGCCAGATGTGGTGGTGCATGCCTATAATCCCAACTAATAAGGAGGCTAAGGTAGGAGAATTACTTGAACAGAGGGTAGAGGCTGCAGTAAGCCAACATGACACCATTTGTACTCCGGCCTGTGCAACAGTGAGACTCAATCTCAAAAAAAAAATAAATAAATAAATTAGCTGGGCCTGGTGGCATGTACCTGTAGTCCCAGCTACTCAGGAGGCTGAAGTGGGAGAATTGCCTGAGCCCAGGAGTTTGAGGCTGCAATGAGCTATAACTGTGCCACTGCCCTCCAGCCTGGGTGACAGACAGACAGTTGTCAGTTGTGACTGTTTAAAATTTTACATGTTTTTGTGATTATTTGCCCAAATTAGGCCTTCTTAAGGAGGACAGGGACTCTGTTTTTATTCACCTTGGCAGTCTTAGGGCCTCCCTGGCTCAGTGCTGGGCACAGTTAGTGCTTAATAAACAGATGTTTAGATAAATAAACACGTGGCCGGGCGCGGTGGCTCAAGCCTGTAATCCCAGCACTTTGGGAGGCCGAGGCGGGTGGATCACGAGGTCAAGAGATCGAGACCATCCTGGTCAACATGGTGAAACCCCGTCTCTATAAAACTACAAAAAATTAGCTGGGCATGGTGGCGCGTGCCTGTAATCCCAGCTACTCAGGAGGCTGAGGCAGGAGAATTGCCTGAACCCAGGAGGCGGAGGTTGCGGTGAGCCGAGATCGCGCCATTGCACTCCAGCCTGGGTAACAAGAGTGAAACTCCATCTCAAAAAAAAAAAAAAAAAGATAAATAAACACGTGCCAGCCTATGTGCTGGACATTAAGTGTACAATGTTGAAAAAAGTTCCAGAAGATAAAGGGTGTTGAGGGGGCGGAGAGAGCCAGGGACAAAGGCGTAAGGAAAAGGCTGCTCCTGTCCTGCTTCTCAACAGGACATGTCTACACAACTGTCCCCTTTCATTGTCTTCCTGCCAGAAAGTCAGCGGCCAAAGTAGGAAGATCTGCCTAATATTTGACAAGTTGGATGTGCATAGCTCTTTAATAAATCCTTTACCTCCCATATATATTCAATACTTGCTGAAAGGTGAACAGGTGATGCTTCTTTCTGGCATCAAACTACTAGAAAAGGGGACCTGAGTTTGTTTTATTTGCCTGGGTGTGGCTGGCATCTTCCACCTGCACAGGGTCTCTGATAAGCTCCAGAGAACACCAAACGGCCTATTCCTTTATTGTTTAACCATACCTAAAAGCTGTTTTACTTTGCTTAAATGCTTTCACTACTTATTTCTTGAGGCATATAACTACAATCATGAGATTCCCTTTGTGACATTACAAGACCAAATAAATACAACAGACATTTAAAATTTAACAAATACTGTATAGGGATGCAACCAGCAAAATCCAGACTGTGGGAAACTCTACTGAACTAAAGACCAGGCTTCTTCAACAAAACAATTTAAAGAAAAAGGAACCCACGCAGCGAAAGTGATTTAAGGCTGTCCGCCCAGGACACGGGTGCTCCCACGCCTGAGGCCAGTGCTGCCAAGACCTTGGGGTGTGGGGTGGAGGACTTGGCTGACCCCATCTTTCGAATAAAGCTGGTTGTCTAACGAAAAAAAAAATGATTTAAGGGACACAATCACTAAATGCAGTGTATGGAACTTGTTTGGATCCTTATTCAAATAAAATAACTTTAAAAAAAGGAAATCTGGCCGGGCGCAGTGGCTCACGCCTATGATCCCAGCACTTTGGGAGGCCAAGGCAGGTGGATCATGAGGTCAAGAGATCGAGACCATCCTGGTCAACATGGTGAAACCCCGTCTCTACTAAAAATTCAAAAATAAGCTGGGCATGGTGGTGCACACCTGCAGTCCCAGCTACTCGGGAGGCTGAGGCTGGAGAATTGCTTGAACCCAGGAGGTGGAGGTTGTGGTGAGCCGAGATCGCGCCATTGCACTCCAGCCTGGGTAACAAGAGCGAAACTCTGTCTCAAAAAAAAATAAAAATAAAAAAAGGAAATTAGGCAAGGGGAGGGAGAGCATTAGGACAAATACCTAAAGCATGTGGGGCTTAAAACCTAGATGATGGGCCGGGCGCGGTGGCTCAAGCCTGTAATCCCAGCACTTTGGGAGGCAGAGGCGGGTGGATCACGAGGTCAAAAGATCGAGACCATCCTGGTCAACATGGTGAAACCCCGTCTCTACTAAAAATACAAAAAATTAGCTGGGCATGGTGGTGCGTGCCTGTAATCCCAACTACTCAGGAGGCTGAGGCAGGAGAATTGCCTGAACCCAGGAGGCGGAGGTTGCGGTGAGCCGAGATCGCGCCATTGCACTCCAGCCTGGGTAACATGAGTGAAACTCCGTCTCAAA
>NW_022436981.1:841219-855438 GCF_009761245.1 Sapajus apella | reverse complement strand
GTCTCAAAAAAAAAAAAAAAAAAAAACCTAGATGATGGGGTGATAGGTGCAGCAAACCACCATGGCACATGTACACTTATGTAACAAATCTGCCCATTCTGCACATGTCCCAGAACTTTAAAAAAAAAAAGGAAATGATGGGATAATCAGAGAGATGTGAATACAGACTGGCAATATGATATTAAGAAAATATTTTCTATGCTTTTTTGGAGTGTGGTGATGGCAAAGTGGCTGTTTTAAAAAGGAAGTGGCCAGGCATGGGGGCTCACACTGGTGGTCCCAGCACTTCTGGAGGCCAAGGTAGGCAGATCACTTGAGCCCAGGAGTTCAAGACCTGGGCAACGTGGCGAAACCCTGTCTCTACAAAAAATACTAAAATTAGCTGAGAGTGGTGGTGCACACCTGTAGTCCCAACTACTCAGGAGGCTAAGGCGGGAAGATCACTTTAGTCTGGGAGGTCAAGGCTATAGTAAGCTGTGATTGCACCACTGCACTTTGGCCTAGGTGAAAGAGTGAGACTCTGACTCATTTTTTTTTTTAAAGGGGCTGGGTGAGGTGGTAATCCTAGCACTTTGGGAAGCCGAGGTGGGCAGATCACCAAGTCAGGGGTTTGAGACTAGCTTGACCAACATGTCGAAACTCCACCTCTACTAAAAATACAAAAATTAGCCAGGTATGGTGGCGCATGCCTGTAATCTCAGCTACTTGGGAGGGTGAGGCAGGAGAATCGCTTGACCCCAGGAAACAGAGGTTGCAGTGAGCCAAGATCGTGCCAATGCACTCCAGCCTGGGCAACAGAGCGATACTCCGTCTCAAAAAAAAAAAAAAAAAATTAGCCAGGCATGGTGGTAGGTGCCTGTTATCCCAGTTACTCGGGAGGCTGGGGCAGGAGAATCCTTGACTGGTAGGCAGAGGTTGCATTGAGTTGAGATCACACCACTGCACATCAGCAAGGCAACAGTGCGAGACTCCACTTCAAAAAAAAAAAGCCGGGCGCGGTGGCTCAAGCCTGTAATCCCAGCACTTTGGGAGGCCGAGGCGGGTGGATCACAAGGTCAAGAGATCAAGACCATCCTGGTCAACATGGTGAAACCCGTCTCTACTAAAACTACAAAAAATTAGCTGGGCATGGTGGCGCGTGCCTGTAGTCCCAGCTACTCAGGAGGCTGAGGCAGGAGAATTGCCTGAACCCAGGAGGTGGAGGTTGCGGTGAGCTGAGGTCGCGCCATTGCACTCCAGCCTGGGTAACATGAGTGAAACTCTGTCTCAAAAAAAAAAAAAAAAAATGAGGGCCAGTCACAGTGGCTGGAGCCTATAATTCTAGCACTTTGAGAGGCCAAAGTGGACAGATCACTTGAGGTCAGGAGTCCAAAACCATCCTGGCCAACATGGTGAAACCCTATTTCTACTAAAAATTCACAAAAAAATTAGCTGGATGTGGTAGTAGGTGCCTGTAATCCCAGCTACTTGGGAGGCTGAGGCAGGAGAATCGCTTGAACACAAGTGGCAGAGGCTGCACAGTGAGCTGAGATCGTGCTGCTGCACTTCAGCCTGGGCAACAGAGCAAGACTCTGTCTCAAAAAAACAAAACAAAAAGAAAGCCCTAATCTTTTAGAGGTATATAGTGAAATATTTATAGATAATAAAATATGAAATAATGTCTGGGATCTGCCAAAAAATAATCAGGGTGAGAGGTGGTGAAGTGACTAGGGTTTTACAGGAAACAAGCGTGTCACTTGGTAACTGGTTTTTTTTCAAGTTACTAGTTTTATTGATATATAATAATTGTACATATTTATGGGGTATATGTGATGTTTTGATACATGTTGGTCAAATTAGAATAACTGGATACCTATTACTTCAAACATTTATCACCTCTTTGTGTTGGGAACATTTCAAATCCTTCTAGTTATTTTGAAATATACAATACACTATTTTTAACTCTAGTTAGGCTACTGTGGGATCTAAGCCAGAACTTACTCCTTCTATCTAACTTGTATCTTTGTATCCTTTAATCAATCTCACTTCCTCTCCCTCCACTTCCCAGCCTTTGGTAACTACAGTGTATCATTCTACTCTCCAGGTGATCAACTTTTTCAGTTCCCACATATGAGTGAGAACAAGTGATATTTGTCTTTCTGTTCCTGGATTATTTATTTAATATCAGTTAGCAATTGTTGAAGCTGGGTGATGCGTATATGGGTCCTTGTAATACTCTCTCCATATTATGTATGTTGGAAATTTTCAAAAATTAAAAAAAAAAGGGGAGATCTAAATCTAACAAACAGAACCACAGAGTATCTAAACTGTTGTCAAATAAATGGTAAAGTCTATGACACGTTAGAATTCTTTCATTTTTCAAGATGTCTACGAGAGCAGTACCCTGATTCACAAGCCCTTTGAGATATCATTGAAAGTGGGATGCAGAGCTCACAGCTGCTTGTCTTTCGCTACATTTCCCCTGTAATGCATTCCCTACTCTCCTTCCATCAAAACAGGTACTTACCTCTGATAAGTTGGGATCTATTTCAAAGATGCATGCTGAATCCACTGCCCTCAAATGGCAGAGAGAGGATGCAAACACAGCCTGGCAATGCCAGCCATTTGGCAGCCTTCCTACTGTGTTTGAGCTCAGAAACTGCTTTATCTCCATTTCTTGACCACATACCTCGCAGCCTGCAGCTGTGCTGGGGGCCATAAAGAACTGTCAAGCCAATGCTTCACAATGACCATAACACTGACCTCTTTCCAATCCTCCTCGGCCTCACATCAATCTTTGCAACTGCCCCTACCACACTGGATCAACTGAGTGACCTGTCAAGCTTTGTTTACAACCGCTTCCTTTTCTTAAAAGTTCGAACTAACCAACTTCGAGTATTTAGAAACTTCCCAAGCATACTGGACTGTAGCAAAAACCTGCTGGTGGACAGAAATGAAATTCTTAAATGTGTTTAATAACATTCAGTTCTACCTGGGATACAAGCCAACACTTACAACACCCATACATTCACTATGCCTAGTACACAAATGTTATCTCACTCCAGCTGGAACCTCCAAGTCCAATAAACCTTTAGCTACAAACGTTCTTAATTTGAGTGAGACGGTTCAACTTGAAAAACTTAAGCAGGTCAGGTTGTCGTTGATTTTTTTCCAGAAAAATAAATCTTCTCAGACTCTTGTTTAAATCAACATTTCATAAAATAAAGCAGTTATTGCAATTCCTCCGCATGACTCGGACAAGATAACAAGCTATATTTCATCCACCAGCTTTCAGAGGCACAGTTTTGTGAAACGAACCTGCTTTTCTGGGGCGTGGTGGCTCACACCTGTAATCCCAGCACTTTGGGAGGCCAAGGCAGGCGGATCACCAGAGGTCAGGAGTTTGAGACCAGCCTGACCAACATGAAGAAACCCCATCTCTACTAAAAATATAAAATTAGCCAGGCGTAGTGGCGGACGCCTGTAATCCCAGCTACTTAGGAGGCTGAAGCAGGAGACTCGCTTGAACCTGGGAGGCGGAGGTTGCGGTGAGCCGAGATCGCATCATTACACTCCAGCCTGGGGGACAAGAGCGAAACTCCGCCTCAAATAATAATAATAATAATCATTATTATTATTTAAAACAAAACAAAAGGCTCACCTATTCTGCCCATAAAACAAGACTAGTGAAAACGATGACTATACACAAGAATAAGCACCATTGTTTTTCGGCACCCCCTTTTCAATCGGGTGCATGCAGACACACGACACACAAGCCTCTCCCCTGCCCCTCGCCCCGCCTGCGCGCGGAATCTGCCACAGGGTATATGAACTGTGCTGACTCTCAGCGGAGAAATACTCGGTTCCGCCCAGCAATTTATGTGTGTTTTGTTTTAAGAGGGAAGGAAAGGAAGAGAGTGGGGCGTGAAAATAGGAGATTGAGATTTAAATCAATGGCTCTCGTCTCCTACCATCTTTCTCTGCATCCAAATGCAGGTAGATCGGTGAAATTTCAAGGTTTTGGGGCCCTTAAGTACCCCAATTTAAAAACTATGGAGGCTGGGAACTGGGGATATAAGGATGAGACCTAGGGTTGGAAGGGCGGGCAGGACGGGCAAGGGCTAAGGAGGTCCGGGAGCTCAGCAGAGCTGAACCAAGCGCGCGCGGCTGCGGCGCCCGGGCAGCCGCAGCGTCTCGGGTTCTCGCCCGGCCCGCTGCCTCGGGTTTTCGCCAGTGACTGCGCGGTCTCGGCTGCCCACCCACACCTCGGGTTGGTCCCGACTTTAGGATAGGCCATTCACTTCCGGTGACAAATCCCTCCCACCACCTCTAGAAATAATGTACCGCTTCTCCCACCGCTTTCCTAAGACCGAGCGCCCCAGAGAGCCGCGGAGCCCGGGGCTGGGGTCTCACCCCGGCGCGGCCAGCGACGCCCAGCTGCGGAGGGAGTGGCCGGGACGGAGCTGGGGAGGGCAGGGAAGAAAGAGGAAGGGGGTGTGGATCTCACCTTCCCCTGCCCCCACCCCTCCGACTGCAGCAATTGGCCAAAAATGTAGTAATCCTTTTTTAGACTCCCCCAGGGCCCCTCGAACCCAGTTGCAGTGAAGAACCCAGTCTCTCCCATCGCAGTGCCCCTTCCCTTCTCCCACCCCAGTCACTGCCTGCGGGGATCCAGGAGCCCCCAGGCCGCGCCGGACTGCAGTGGATGGGGGGAGGGGGGAAGGGAAGGATGAGGGCTACGGGGCGGCAGAAATGGGTTGGGGGAAGGGGTGGTGGAAGGAAAAGGAAAAAACCGGAGGCATGCAATCGGCTCCCTAGCCAGCTGTTCCAGCTGCTGCTTCCTCCGGCGCGGGCCGGGCGGTGCAATATTCCCCCCCCCATCTTTCTCACCACTACCTGTCCCCCCAGCCCACCACACGCACTCATCCCTCCCACCCACACCCCCAGTAGCGCATCTCCGGCCTGTAAGGGGGTAGTAGGGAGGAGCTGGGGGGAGGGGGAGGCCTGCGAGTTTCTAACCTTGTTCTTATAAACAAACCCACATGTGCAGCTGCCGCTGCTGCAACTCACCCCACAATCCCGGATATAAGTCCTGCCCCTTTAAGAGGAAAAAAGCTTCCCCCGCCTGCCTCCCACCCCACCCATCCACAAGGACCTTTGTCTTCCCACCCCCCCTTGTCAGTCGGCCACGCCCTGTCTCCCCGCCCCCTCCAACGCAGAGGAACCAATAGGCGAAGAAAATAAGGCCGGGGTATGACGTCACCATGTTAGGCCAATCACCGGGCGCGTTGGTGGGAGGCCTCACGGAGAGCGCGCCCTGAGGAAGGCCGGCAGGAGAGAGGAAGCTTTAAGTCAAGATGGAGTCTGCTGGTTGTTCTGCTGCTGCTGTCAGGAACAGGGACGTGGAATCCCAGCGGGACCTGAGCCTGGTGCCGGAGCGGCTTCAGAGACGCGAACAAGAGCGGCAGCTGGAAGTGGAAAGGCGGAAACAAAAGCGGCAGAACCAGGAGGTAGAGGAGGAGAACAGCAACTTTTTCATCGCCGCCTTTGCTCGGGAGCAGACGGCCGTGGAAGAGCTTTTGGAGGGCGCGGGATCGGTGGAGCGGCTGGAGGAGGCGGCCTCTCGGCTCCAGGGGCTGCAGAAACTTCTCAACGACTCGGTTTTGTTTCTAGCCGCTTACGACCTGCGGCAGAGACAAGAGGCGCTGGTGCGGCTGCAGGCGGCCCTGGCCGAGCGGCGTCAGGAGCTGCAGCCCAAGAAGCGTTTCGCTTTCAAGACCCGGAGAAAGGATGCTGCTTCGTCTGCCAAAGTAGGCGCGGCCCCTGGCATCCCCCCGGCAGTTGAAAGCATCCAGGACTCCCCGTTGCCCCCGAAGGTGGGGGGAGACCTCGGCTCCAGCTGGATCTGCGGTTTCTCCAACCTGGAGTCCCAAGTCTTGGAGAAGAGAGCCAGCGAGTTGCACCAGCGCGACGTCCTTTTGACCGAACTGAGCAACTGCACAGTCAAACTGTATGGAAATCCCAACACCCTGCGGCTAACCAAGGCCCACGGCTGCAAGCTGCTCTGCGGTCCGGTGTCCACCTCTGTTTTCCTGGAGGACTGCAGTGACTGCGTGCTGGCAGTAGCCTGCCAACAGCTCCGAATACACAGTACGAAAGACACTCGCATCTTCCTGCAGGTGACCAGCAGGGCCATCGTGGAGGACTGCAGTGGGATCCAGTTCGCCCCTTACACCTGGAGCTACCCGGAGATCGATAAGGACTTTGAGAGCTCTGGTTTAGATAGGAGCAAAAATAACTGGAACAATGTTGACGACTTTAACTGGCTGGCCCGGGATATGGCCTCCCCAAACTGGAGTATTCTTCCTGAAGAGGAGCGAAATATCCAGTGGGACTAAGCAGTTGTCATTCTTCGTCACTCCTACCAAATCTTTCCATGTTGGACTTTTCTCCTTATTGCGTCTCGAAGTTTGCTTATTGTCACTCTGTGTATGTTTTCGGTATTTTAAGGCTTGAGATTGTAATGGGCTCCTACTTGTAATTTCCATTAAATTCGTAACAGGTGTAACACTAAAGTATTTTTGCTATTTTGGTCATGTGAGACTCCCTCTCGAAAAAAGAAAAAACAACTTGGCTACTCTGGAGGCTAAGCCAGGAGAATTGCTTGCATCCCGGAGGCAGAGGTTGCAGTGAGCCAAAATCGCACCACTGCACTCCAGCTTGGGCAACAGAGCGAGACTCTCAAAAACAAAAAACAACATAGGTAATTCCTTTGTCTCTAGCCATTCAGTTCCTTTGGAGAGCCATCACTCTACCTGAGTCTTTTTCTTTTCTTTCTTTCTTTTTTTGAGATGGAGTTTTGCTCTTGTTGCCCAGGCTGGAGTGTAAATGTCGTGATCTCAGCTCACTGCAACCTCAGCCTACCGGGTTCAAGCGATTCTCCTGCCTCAGCCTGCTGAGTAGCTGGGTTACAGGTGACCGCCACCATGCCGGCTAATTTTTTGTATTTTTAGTAGAGATGGGGTTTCACCATATTGGCAAGGCTGGCCTTGAACTCTTGACCTCAGGTGATCCACCTCGGCCTCCCAAAGTGTTGGGATTACAGGCATGAGCCACGGTACCAGTCCTTTCCCCCACCCACTTTGTTTCGGTCTGGCTCAGGGTTCTTGTGGACTCAAATGATCCTCCAACCTTAGCCCCTCAAGTAGCTGGGACTATAGGTGCACCCCACCACCCCTGGCTAATTTGTGTATTTTTTGTAGAGAGGGTTTCACCAAGTTGCCCAGGCTGGTCTCAAACTCCTGAGCTCAAGCAATCTGCCCCCCTCAGTCTTCCAAGTGCTGGATGATGGTGCATGCTTGTAATCCCAGCTACTCCGGATGCTGAGGCACGAGTATCTCTTAAACCTGAGTAGAGAAGGTTGTAGTGAGCCATCATTGCACCACTACACTTCCAGAGCAAGACTCTATCAAAAAAAAAAAAAAGGGGGGGGCCTGGCATGGTGGCTTATGCCTGTAACCCCAGCATGCTGAGAGGCCGAGGCAGGCGGATCACCTGAGGTAAGGAGTTAGAGGCCAGCCTGGCTAACAGGGTGAAACCCCATCTCTACTAAAAATACAAAAATTAGCTGGGCATGATGGTGCACGTTTGTGATTCCAGCTACTTGGGAAGCTGAGGCAGGAGAATCACTTGAGCCCGGGGTGTGGAGGTTGCAGTGAGCTGAGATCGTGCCACTGCACTCCCTGGGCGACAAGAGCGAAACTGCGTCTCAAAAAATAAAAGGAAATTTTTGGGTCTTTGCCAGTTTGACGGTTACAAAATGTTACCTTCCTCTATTAGTAAAGGTAATCATCTCTTAACTCATCTCCCCATCTCCAGTTTCTAAACTATTCAGCATACCGTTATTAAATTAGTTTTTTTAAAGTCTGTCACTCCCTGGTCTAAAACCTTCTGAGATTCTTATTATTTGACAGGCTTCCTGGCCTGGAAGACAAGCCCCTCCACCATCTGTTTCAACCTACTGTTCTTACATGATGTTTTACTGTTTCATGACACACACTTCATGCTCCAGCTAGTCTGAACTAATACCCATTAATCAAACACACTGTATCAGTCAGGGGTCTGGCAGGAAACAGATGGCATGCTCAAAATGGATAATTTGAGGAGAGCTTAATACAGGAGCTATTTACAAAGCTGTGGGCAGAGTATAGGAAAGCAATTAGAAATGGTACAATATTTTTAGGGCTGAAGGGACAAAACTGTTACCTGAATGCAGAGAGCGAAAGTTACCAAGCCACCTGATAGGAGCTTCAGTCCTCAGTGGAGGGATTCAGCCAATCCATGGTGACCTGTGAGGGAGAGAGCCATTGGGAATTTAAAAATGTCATTCTCTTTTATTGGCGCCTCCCACTGCCCAACTGGAAATTTCAGTGTAATGAAGTCTGCTGCTGTGCGGTTCATATGATTCAGCTCCCAGGATGTAAGACAGGGTGGAGAAAAATGAAGAATGGATCTGGAGGAGGAAATAGAAGATATTCAGTGCAGGCTGGCACTGTGTCTCATGCCTGTAATCCCAGCGCTTTGGGAGGCTAAGGCGTGTGGATCACCTAAAGTTGGGAGTTGGAGAGCAGCCTGGCCAACATGGTGAAACCCCATTTCTACTATAAAAATACAAAAATTAGGCCTGGTAGTGGGTGCTTGTAATCCCAGCTACTCTGGAGACTGAGGCAGGAGAATGGCTTGAACCTGGGAGGTGGAGGTTTCGGTGAGTCAAGATTGCACCACTGCACTCCAGCCTGAGTGCCAGAGAGAAACTCTCTCAAAAAAAAAAACACAAACAAAAACCAAAAAAACCCCAATATTCAGAACAAATAGCTTTTGCTGTATTTCTTGGCCTTTTCTCAAGCATTGCCCACACAGATTGGGTCCATGTGCCAAAATTTCATACAAGACAAATGTCACTTCCTCTGGGAAATCTTCTGGGATTTTCCTCAGTCTCTTTGAAAATGAGGCATGGGCAGGGGTTGATAGTTGATGCCTGTAATCTCAGCATTTTGGGAAGCCTTGGCAAGAAGATCGCTTGAGACCGGGAGTTCAAGACCAGCCTGAGCAACATAGCAAGACTCTGTATCTACAAAAAATATGAAAATGAGCTAGATATGGTGGCACAAAGCTGTGGTCCCAGCTATTCAGACTACAGTGAACTGTGATTGTGCCACTGCACTCCAGCCTGGGCCACAGAGTGAGACCTTGTCTCAAAAAAATAAAAGGAGGCCAGGCGCAGTGGCTCATGCCCGTAATCTCAACACAGGAATCTCCTTTGGGAGGCCCGGGTGGGCAGATCACTTGAGGTCAGGAGTTTGAGACCAGCCTGGCCATGGTGAAACCCCGTCTCTACTAAAAATACAAAAATTAGCTTGGTGTGGTGGTGCACGCCTGTAATCCCAGCTATTTGGGAGGCTGAGGCCTGAGAATTGCTTGAATCCAGGAGGCAGAGGTTGTAGTCAGCCTAGATCACGCCACTGCACTCCAGCCTGGGTGACAAAGCAAGACTATGTCAAAAAAAAAAAAAAAAAAAAAAAAAGACCCAAATGAAAAGTTTAAAGAGAGACTGAAGAATGGCTATGAGAAAGAACAGGGGAAACTTCTATTCTTTATGAAAATGGCCAATATGAAAATACTAAAGACTTACATAAAAGTTAGCTGTAATCTTTGAGGACGGGAAATGAAGAAGGGAGGAGTAACTGCCTTTTTCCCAGCTTTGGTTATTGAAATTCTCCAGGGATGCCATTCATGCACATCGCATCAGAGATGGTAGTTTCCAAGAAAGATAATTAGGATGTTGAGTGACTTTTAAGGTCATTGAGCAGAGGGCTGCTTATGGACATTACTAAGAACGTTCCATAGAAGTTGCAGTTTAAAGGCCCGGGCGCGGTGGCTCAAGCCTGTAATCCCAGCACTTTGGGAGGCCTAGGTGGGTGGATTACAAGGTCAAGAGATCGAGACCATCCTGGTCAACATGGTGAAACCCCGTCTCTACTAAAACTACAAAAAAAAATTAGCTGGGCATGGTGGCACGTGCCTGTAATCCCAGCTACTCAGGAGGCTGAGGCAGGAGAATTGCCTGAACCCAGGAGGCAGAGGTTGCGGTGAGCCGAGATCGCGCCATTGCACTCCAGCCTGGGTAACAAGAGCGAAACTCCGTCTCAAAAAAAAAAAAAAAAAAAAAAAAAGAAATTGCAGTTTAATAAACCTTAGCAAATCCAGCTGATGCACAAATTTCCTCCAAAGCACTGACAGTTTAGCTTTTTTGTTGTTTATTAAGACAGGCTTTCACTCTGTTGCCTAGGCAGTCTCAGGTGTCCAAGTTCCGGCAGCAGGTGGCAGGTTTTTTGTTTTGTTTTGTATTGCATAATAACAACATTATTTTCTTCTAGTGATTGCAGTTTATAAAAATTTGTGCCCACGGCTGAGCAGCTGTGGCGGCTCAGGGACTTTGGCCAGCCTCAGCCACAGCCGGGAGCTGTGTGAGGACTGGCAGCCTCATTACCTCCTTTATACTTCTGCAGGGCCTTCTGCGTGGACTGCAGCACTGACTCGTGGAACTGATGTGCAAACTCTTCCGCCACAAAGGGCTCCCATGGCTTGCTCTTCCCATTGGTGCTGTGGGACAGTAGCACAGGAATGTCTTTGGGTGCAGCGCCCCAAATGTAGTGAAGCATGCTCAGGCTCCTCTTGCCTCCAGGGGTCTCGCTCAGCCTGGCCTTCTCCCCGCTGGCAGGAGCTAGCTCCTGGACTCTTGACAGCTCTTGGGGCCGCACCTGTTCCAGCTTCCCAGGCTCCGCGGCCTTTGGGATGCCAGACAAGGAAGCAGCAACACCAACCGGCTTCTCCATGTCCAGAGAGGCTTGCTGTGTGGCTGGTTCACTCAGGGAGACAGCAGGACTGTCCTTCAGAGAATTTGTCAAGGAGTCGGCCACTGCTGCTGACAGTGCCTTCTGCTTTTTCAACAAGTCTCTCTTTGTCTTTCCTTTTCTCGGTGCAAATGTGGGTTAGGTTGAAGATGGTCAGGAACTTCTTCTCTTCGAAGTTGGGACTGTTGTCCATCTCGTCAGGGCTCTAGCGGGTGGACAGCGCCAGTCTTGGCAAAGGCGCCTGTGGCTTGCTCTGAATTGTGGGGGGCGACGGGCCACCCTGTGTCAACATCTGCCGCCCGCCGCCTCCTCCGCTGCTGGGCCACCAATTCCTCCTTCTGCTGTCGGGTGGCCAAGCCAAAAAGTTGCAAAAACTCTACCTTCTCGGAGGACGTGTCCAGTTTGAGGAGCGGCTGCTCGGCCACGCAGCGGAGGGTCCTGACCTCCTCCTCATCACTCCCGTCCTAAGAGTCCTCGAGGTCGTAGCAACGCCCTTTCTCCTGGGCCTCCAGACGCCTGCGCTCCTCCAGGTCCAGCTTGCTGACCAGCCTCCGGCGCTGCTGCAGGAACTCATCGTAGATGTAGGCAGGGTTGGGGCCCCGTGGCGCTGGGGCTGGTAGGGCAAGCCAGGCTTCAGGGGTCCGCTGAGCTCCCCGAAGGTGGCCGCCTGTGGGAGGGAGGCCCGCTGCTGGCCCAGGATAGTCTGGGTGGACTTCTCGAGCTAGCGAGGAAGGGCCCAGGCCCGGGCGGGAAGGTCTGCTGCTCCAGGCTCCCTGCCTCTCATGGTGGCGGCGGAGGTGGTTGGTACTTGTCCAGGGGTGCAGGCTCAGGCTTCTGTGGCCCCTCTTCCGCTTTCTCTGGGCAGAAGACCTGCTCCACCTTCATTGGCACGACTGCCTGAAGGCTGGGCTTGAATGCAGCCAGGTAGCTTTGCAGAGGGTGGCTCTCAGGCTGCCATGTCTCCAAGGTGTTGTCCATCAGGGACACGGGGTTCCAGAGGGCTGTAGGGGCAGCATGGAGCTGGGGCTTGGGCAAAATCAGAGGTGGTGGCCCCCCAAAGTGCTGCGGAAGGTCACGGCCACCTGGCTCGTGACGGTTTGGTCCTGGCCTGGTGGTACTCTCGGGCCTGTGCTTGCCTCTGCAGGTACTGAGGGCCGGCCCAGGTCCAGGTGCTGCTGCAGCACCTGCTGCCGGAACTTGGACACCTGAGACTGCCGGATTGCAGTGGTGCAATCACAGCTCACTGCAGCCTTGACTTCCCAGGCTCAAGCAATTATCCTACCTTAGCCTCCTGAGTAGCCTCCACACTTGGCTAATTATTTTTACTTTTTTTGTTTGTTTGTTTTTGAGAGATGGGGTGTCACCATGTTGCCCAGACTGGCCTTGAACTCCTAGGCTCGAGGGATCCTCCCGCCTCGGCCTCCCAGTGTTGAGATTACAAGTGAGAACAAGCCAGTTTTTTGACTGGGTACACATTTAATTTATTTTGTTATTTATTTGTATTTTATTTTAAATTTCTCTTTGTGTGTGTGTGTGTGTGTGTGTGTGTGTGTGTGTGTGTGTGTGACTGAGTTTCTTTCTGTTGTCCAGGCTGGAGTGCAGTGGCGAAACCTCAGCGCACTGCAACCTCCACCTCCTGGTTTCAAGCAATTCTCTTGCCTCGGTCTCTGGAGTAGCTGGGACTACAGGTGTGCACCAGCATGCCCAGCTAATTTTTATATTTTTAGTAGAGATGGGGTTTCACCATGTTGTCCAGGCTGGTCTTGAACTCCAACCTCAGGTGATCTACCCACCTTTGCCTGCCAAAGTGCTGGGATTACAAGCATGAGCCACTCTGCCTGGCTGAAGTTTCTCTTAATCTTCAATTTTGGTATGGTTCTGGCATGAAGTGTGTTTCCTGCCATGGAAACCCAAACTATAATATTGCATCTCCGGAAAATATGGGCTAGACTTGACTTGGGTTCAATTGTGACTGATGCTAAAGAACCAGTTACATTCTTCAGTCCAATAACAGCTATAAGACTGTGATATTGGGGCCGGGCAAGGTGGCTCATGCCTGTAATCCCGACACTTTGGGAAGCTGAGCTGGGCAGATCACTGAAGGTCAGGAGTTCAAGACCAGCCTGGCAAACATGGCAAAACGCTGTCTCTACTAAAAATGCAAAAATTAGCCAGGCATTGTGGTGCATGCCTGTAATCCCAGCTACTTGGGAGGCTGAGGCAGAAGAATCATGTGAACCCAGCAGGTGGATGTTGCAGTGAGCTGAGATCGCACCACTGCACTCCAGCATGGGTTACAGAGCAAGACTCTCTCTCAAAAAAAAAAAAAAAAAAAAAAAAAAAAAAGACTACACTATGTCCCTAGGGGCCTTAATAAAAAGTGCTGGATGGGGCAGTGGCTCAACCCTGTAGTGCTGGTACTTTGGGAGACTGAGGTAGGAGGATCACTTGATCCCAGGAGTTAGAGACCAGCCTGGGCAAAATGAGACCCTGTTTCTAACACAAAATTTAAAAATTAGCCAGGTGTGGTGGCACATATCTGTGGTCCCAGCTATTCAGGGGGCTGAAGTAGGAGGATTTTTAAATTTTTAATTTTTTTTTTTTTTTGAGATGGAGTCTTGCTCTGTTGCCCAGGCTGGAGTGCAGTGGCGCAATCTCAGCTCACTGCAACCTCCACCTCCTGGGTTCAAGTGATTCTCCTGCCTTAGCTTCCAGAGCAGCTGGGACTACAGGTGTGCATCACCACACCCAGCTAATTTTTGTATTTTTTTTAGAGACAGGTTTCATCATATTGGGCAGGCTGGTCTCAAACTCCTGACCTCGTGATTCAGCATCCTTGGCCTCCCAAAGTGCTGGGATTATAGGCGTGAGCCACTGCCCCCGGCCAATTTTTAATTTTTGCAGATAAATAGTAGGTGAATAAATGTATGGATTACATGAGATATTTTGATAAAAGCATGCAATGAGTAATAATCACATCAGAGTAAATGGGGTGTCCTTCCCCTCAAGCATTTATCTTTCGTTAAAAACAATCCAATTATACTTTTAGTTATTTAAAAATGTACAATTAAATTTTTTTTTTTTTTTTTTTAGACAGAGTTTCACTCTTGTTACCCGGGCTGGAGTGCAATGGCGCGATCTCGGCTCACCGCAACCTCCGCCTCCTGGGTTCAGGCAATTATCCTGCCTCAGCCTCCTGAGTAGCTGGGATTACAGGCACGTGCCACCATGCCCAGCTGATTTTTAGTATTTTTAGTAGAGACAGGGTTTCACCATGTTGACCAGGATGGTCTCGATCTCTTGACCTCGTGATCCACCCGCCTCGAC
>NW_022436981.1:818885-841119 GCF_009761245.1 Sapajus apella | reverse complement strand
CCTGCCTCAGCCTCCTGAGTAGCTGGGATTACAGGCACGTGCCACCATGCCCAGCTGATTTTTAGTATTTTTAGTAGAGACAGGGTTTCACCATGTTGACCAGGATGGTCTCGATCTCTTGACCTCGTGATCCACCCGCCTCGGCCTCCCAAAGTGCTGGGATTACAGGCTTGAGCCACCGCGCCCGGCCCAATTAAATTATTTTTGACTATAGTCACCCTGTTGTGTTAGCACATACTAGGCCTGATTTATTTTATTTTATTTTATTTTATTTTGCAGACAGGGTCTTGCTTTGTCACCCAGGCTGATGTTGCAGTGGTGTTATCCCGGCTCACTGGAGGCTTGATATCCTGGTCGTAAGTGATCCTGTCACCTCAGCCTCCCCAGTAGCTGGGACTACAGGCCTGCACCACCATGCCTGGCTAATTTTTGTATTTTTTTTAGAGACAGTGTCTCCCTATGTTGCCCAGGCTGGTCTTGAACTCCTGAGCTCAAGTGATCCTTCCACTTCGGCCTCCAAAAGTTCTGGAGTTACAGCAGTGAGCCACCGTGCTCAACCCTGATTCATTTTTCCTTTCTTTACTTCTTTCTTTTTTTTTTTGAGATGGAGTCTCCTGTCGCCCAGGCTAGAGTGCAGTGGCATGATCTTGGCTCACTACAACCTCTGCCTCCTGGGTACAAGCGATTCTCCTGCCTCAGTCTCCCAAATAGCTGGGATTACACGCATGCGCCGCTATGTCTGGCTATTTTTTTTATTTTTTTAGTAGAGACAGGGTTTTACCATGTTGGTCAGGCTGGTCTCGAACTCCTGACCTCATGATCCACCTGCCCCAGCCTCCCAAAGTGCTGGGATTACTCATGTGAGCCACCTCGCCCGGCCCTGATTCATTTTTTCTAACTAATTTTTTTTTTTTTCCTGAGAGGGAGTTTCACTCTTGTTGCCCACGCTGTAGTGCAGTGGCATGATCTCAGCTCACTGCAACCTCCACCTCCTGGGTTCAAGCAATTCTCCTGCCTCAGCCTCCCAAGTAGCTGGAATTGCAGGCATGCACCACTACACGCAGCTAATTTTGTATTTTTAGTAGAGATGGTGTTTCACTATGTTGTTCAGGCTGGTCTCAAACTCCTGGCCTCAGGTGATCCACCTACCTCAGCCTCCCAAAGTGTTGGGATGACAGGCATGAGTCACCAAGCCCCGCCTCTAACTAATTTTTTGTACCCAGTAGCCATCCCTACTTGCCCCACCTCCCAGCCACTACCCTTCCCAGCCTATGGTAACCATTCTACTCCAGGGGTTCAACTGTTTTAATTTTTAACTCCCACAAATAAGTGAGAACGTTTGAAGTTTGTCTTTCTGTGCCTGGCTTATTTCACTTAACATAAAGGCCTCCAGTTCTAGTCAGTTGTTGCAAATGACAGAATCCCGTTCTCTTTATGGCTGAATAGTACTCCATTGTGTATATGTACCACAATTTCTTTATCCATTCATCTGTTAATGGACACTTGCGTTGTTTCCAAATCTTGGCTATTGTAAACAGTGCTGCAACAAACATGACAGTGCAGATATCTCTGTGATTTCCTTTCTTTTGGGTCTACACCTAGGAGTGGGATTGCTGGATCATATGGTAGCTCTAGTTTTAGTTTTTTGAGAAACCTCCTAACTGTTCTCCATAGTGGCTGTACTAACTTACATTCCCACCAACAGTGTATGAGGGTTCCCTTTTCTCCATGTCCTTGCCAGCATTTGCTATTGCCAGTCTTTGGGATAAAAGCCATTTTGACTGGGGGAAGATGATATCTCATTGTAGTTCTGATTTGCCTTTCTCTGATGATCAATAACATTGAGCATCTTTTCATACACCTGTTTGCCATTTGTATGTCTTCTTTTCAGAAATGTCTATTTAGACATTTTGCCCATTTTCAGATTGGATTATTAGATTTTTTCCTATGAAATTGTTTGAGCTTCTTATATATTCTGATTATTAGTCCTTTGTCAGATGGGTAGTTTGCAAATATTTTCTCCCATTCTGTGGCTTGTCTCTTTGTTGATTGTTTCCTTTACTGTGCAGAAGGTCATTAACTTGACATGATCCCATTTATCCTTTTCATTTTTTCTTTTTTTTTTTTTGAGATGGAGTTTCACTCTGTCACCAGGCTGGAGTACAGTGATGCAATCTGCGCTCACTGCAACCTCCGCCTACCTGGTTCAAGTGATTCTCCCGCCTCAGTCCCCCGGGTAGCTGGGGTCACAGGCGTGTACCATTACGCCTGGCTAATTTTTGTATTTTTAGTAGAGACAGGGTTTTGCCATGTTGGCCAGGCTGGTCTTGAACTCCTGACCTCAGCTGATCTGCTCGCCTCAGCCTCCCAAAGTGCTGGGATTACAGGCATGAGCGACTGCACCCAGCTACCATTTGTTCATTTTTGCTGTGGTTGCCTGTGCTTGTGGAGTATTTCTCAATAAATCTTTTCTGAAGTGGGAAGATTGATTCGGCCTGGGAGTTCAAGGCTGCAGTGAGCCCTGATCGTGTCACTGCACTTCAGCTTGGGCAACGGAGTGAGACCCTTTCTTAAAAAAAAGAAATAAATAAAAAATAAAATAAATCGATAAAAGTGTTGCTTTTATGATTTCTCTTATCAGAAAGTTTCTCCTAATAGCACTTTAAAACTTTTATTTTAGTTTTTGAGATAGGATTTCACTCTGTTGCCTAGGCTGGTGTGCAGTGGCAGGATCAGGGCTCACTGCAGCCTCAGCTTCCCAGGCTCACACTATCCTCCCACCCCAGCCTCTGGAGTACTTGGGACTACAGGTATGAGCCACCTCTCCCAGCTAATTTTTCATATTTTTTGTAGAAACGGGATTTTGCCATGTTGCCCAGGTTGGTCTCAAACTCCTGGGCTCACCCTTGAGCCCATCTCGGCCTCCCAAAGTACTGGAATTACAGGCATAAGCCATTGTGCCTGGAGCACTTTCTATGTTTTAAGGAATAGTAGTGTCATAGAGGGTGCCACTTGACCATCCATATGGCTTGAACTTTCCGCTGTGCCCAGCATGACAGTATTAAGCATCTGACAGTTCTGATTCCTTTTGTGGAAAGTCTTGCTGCTTGCTGTCCTTGTGTGATAGGCCAGGATAGCTGGGGAGTTATCCTGCGAACAGCCCTCACATGAATGACTCTCCAGAGTTAGTGAATAAATAGCTCAGCTCCCTCACTCCAGACAGAATAATTCTGAGATGTATTTCCCCAGGGATTTCCTTCTCCAGGGTGGAAGCTGGCATCATAGCATAGTCTTGTGGGCTGCCTTTCCTTCCTGTACCATTTTGCCACCTCTCCATGGGTGTTACCTGAATCTCTCCAATTAATTACGTTTACTCTCTCAGTTTAGGGCAGTTTTTAGTGTTTCTCAACCTTTTTATTTTCATCATCACTCCTGGAAGGAGTCTTTTTAGACATTTATTTATTTATTTATGAGACAGGTCTCACTCTGTTGCTCGGTGGTATGATCACGGCTCACTGCAACCTCTACCTCCCAGGTTCAAGGGATCTTCCTACCTTAGCCTCCCAAGTAGCTGGGACTATAGGCAAGTGCTGCCATCCCTGGCTAATTTTTCGTATTTTTGGTAGAGATGGGATTTCACCATATTGTCCAGGCTGGTCTCAAATTCCTGACCTGAAGTGATCCACCTGCCCTGGTCTCCCAAAGTGCTGGGATTACAGGCATGAGTCATGGCACCTGGCCAGATCTTTTAGCTTTGAAAAGATAGGGGCCACGTAGATTTCATATTGGGACTTCCTGTTCCTAGTTATGCCCCTGGGGAGAGGAATAGGAAATGAAGAAATTTATGGGACATTGAAAGTAGATGGTCTTTCAATCTACTTTCAATTGTACATCTTCTATTCAGAAATGTCTATTTAGACCTTTTGCCCATTTTTAAAATTTGGATTATTAGATTTTTTTCCTATAGAGTTGTTTGATCTCCTTATATATTCTGGTTATTAAACCTTTATCAGATAAGTAGTTTACAAATATTTTCTCCCATTCGGTGGGTTGTCTCTTCACTTTGTTGATTGTTTCCTTTACTATGCAGAAGGTCGTTAGCTTGACATGATCCTATTTGTCCTTTTTGTTTTTTAATTCTTATTTTCTTTTGGAGACAGAGTCTCGCTCTGTAGCCCAGGCTGGAGTGCGGTGGTGCTGTCTTGGCTCACTGCAGCCTCTGCCTCTTGGGCTCAAGTGATTCTTGTGCCTCAGCCACCTGAGTAGCTGGGACTAAAGCATGTGCCACCATACCTGGCTAATTTTTCTTTTTTTGATACAGAGGCTGGGCACGTGGTTCACCCCTGTAGTACCAACACTTTGGGAGGCCAAGGTGGGCAGATCACCTGAGGTCAGGAGTTTGAAACCAGCCTGGCCAACATGGTGAAACCCCATCTCTACTAAAAATACAAAAAATATTAGCCAGGCATGGTGGTGCACATCTGTAGTCCCAGCTGCTAGGGAGGCTGAGGCACAAGAATTGCTTGAACTCAGGAGGCAGGGGCTGCAGTGACCAAGACTGTATCACTTCACTCCAGCCTGGGCAACAGAGTGAGACTCTGTCTCAAAAAAATAAAAATAAAATAAATAAAGTAGTTAAAGTCTAGGCCTGGTGGCTCATGCATATCTGTAATCCCAGCACTTTGGGAGGCCACGGCAGGTGGATCACCTGAGGTCAGGAGTGGCCAATGTGGTGAAACCCTGTCTCTGCTAAAAACACAAAAATTAGCTGGGTGTGGTGGCAGACACCTGTAGTCTGTGAGTCCCAGTTACTTGGGAGGCTGAGGCAGGAGAGAAGCACTTGAACCTGGGAGGGAGAAGTTGCAGTGAGCCAAGATCACAACACTGCCCTCTAGCCTGGGCAATAAGAGCGAAACTCTGTCTCAAAAAAAAAAAAAAAGGAAAGTTAGACCAGGTGAGGTGGCTCGCTCACACCTGTAATGTCATCGCTTTGGGAGGCTGAGGTGAATGGATCACAAGGTCAGGAGTTCAAGACCAGCCTGGCCAATATGGTGAGACCCCTGTCTCTACTAAAAATAAAAAAAGATTAGCTGGGTGTGGTGACACATGCCTGTAATCCAGCTACTCGGGAGGCTGAGGCAGGAGAATTGCTTGAGCTCAGGAGGCAGAGGTTACAGTGAGCTGAGATCTCGTCACTGCACTCCAGCCTGGGCAACAGAGTGAGACTCGTCTAAAAAAAAACCAAAACAAAAAAAACAAGTAGATGACAGTAGAGAACTGGATTCCTTAAACAGCCATCTCACTGGAAACAACTATAAATGCTAGATAAAATATATCAAAATACTTTTTAAAAGACATCATGGAACTGCTAAGAGAGTAAAGAATATGTGATCGGCCGGGCGCGGTGGCTCAAGCCTGTAATCCCAGCACTTTGGGAGGCCGAGGCGGGTGGATCACGAGGTCAAGAGATCGAGACCATCCTGGTCAACATGGTGAAACCCCGTCTCTACTAAAAATACAAAAAATCAGCTGGGCATGGTGGCGTGTGCCTGTAATCCCAGCTACTCAGGAGGCTGAGGCAGGAGAATTGCCTGAACCCAGGAGGCGGAGGTTGCGGTGAGCCGAGATCGTGCCATTGCACTCCAGCCTGGGTAACATGAGTGAAACTCCGTCTCAAAAAAAAAAAAAGAATATGTAATAAATATTTTTTTTTTTTTTTTTTTTTTTGAGATACCGTCTCACTCAGTTACCCAGGCTGGAGTGTAGTGGTGAGATCTTGGCTCACTGCAACCTCCACCTCCTGTGTTCAAGCAATTCTCCCGCCTCAGCCTCTCGAGTAGCTGAGATTACAGGCATGTCCCATAATGCCTGGCTAATTTTGTATTTTTAGTAGAGATGGGGTTTCACCGTGTTGGTCAGGCTGGTCTTAAACTCCTGACCTCAGATGATCTGCCCACCTCGGCCTCCCAAAGTGCTGGGATTACAGGCGTGAGCCACCGCGCCTGGCCACCTTGAGTTTCATTTTAACAGCACTGGAGAGAAGAGACAAGAAGGCAGACAGAAGCCAAAAACTGAGGCTTCCAAAGGGCAGAGTGTAATAAGCCCATCTTCAGTGTAAGAGTATGCTGTGGTCTGAATGTGTGTGCTCCCCACCATGGTGTTATGGTATTTGTTGGTTTTCATCCATGTTCCTGGCTCATAACTCCCAAAGCCCGTGTCCTGGACTTTCATTATAATGTTGGGTGTGTTAGGCACAGGGGCAGCCTCTGACCTTCTGCCTTCCTTCCACTCTAATGTTTTCCCACCTTTCTGATTGTGGGTCTTAAGACCTTTCCAAGAGAGGGTCCCGCCCTGTACCGTGGGGGAACAGATGTTGTCATGAAGTTTCCAAAACAACCCCAAAAAGGCCCTGCAGCCCCAGAGTTAAAGCTGGTTCCCGACCCAGTCCTGTCCCGCAGCAGCCTGCCTCCTGTTTCCTTTCAGCATGACAGATGCCGCTGTGTCCTTCACCAAGGACTTTCTGGCAGGTGGAGTGGCGACAGGCATCTCCAAGACAGCAGTAGCACCCATTGCTCTGGTCAAGCTGCTGCTGCAGGTGCAGCATGCCAGCAAGCAGATTCCGGCAGATAGGCAATACAGGGGCATTCTACATAGACCGTTTGGTCCATATTCCCAAGGAGCAGGCAGTCCTGTCCTTCTGGTGTGGTAACCCGGCCAAGGTCATCAAATACTTGCCCACCCAGGCTCTCAACTTCACCTTCAAAGATAAATATAAGCAGATCTTCCTGGCTGGTGTGGACAAGAGGACCCCGTTTTGGTGCTACTTTGCAGGGAATCTGGCAGCAGGCGGTGCTGCTGGGGCCACATCCTTGTGTTTTGGATACTCTCTTGATTTTGCCCATACCCGTCTGCCAGCCGATGTGGGTCAGGCTGGAGCTGAAAGGAATTCCGAGGCCTTGGTGACTGCCTGGTTAAGATCTACAAATCTGACGGGATTAAGGGCCTGTACCAAGGCTTTCACGTGTCTGTGCAGCGTATTATCATCTACCGAGCTGCCGACTTCGGTATCGATGACACTGCAAAGGGAATGCTTCCGGATCCCAAGAACACTCACATCGTCCTCAGCTGGATGATCGCACAGACTGTCACTGCTGTTGCCGGGTTGACCTCCTATCCTTTTGACACTGTTTGCCGTGGCACGATGATGCAGTCGAGGTGCAAAGGAACTGACATCGTGTACATAGGCACACTTGACTGCTGGAGGAAGATTGCTTGTGATGAAGGAGGTAAAGCTTTCTTCAAGAGTGCATGGTCCAGTGTTCTCAGAGGAATGGGTGGTACTTTTGTGTTTGTCTTGTATGATGAAATACAGAAATACACATACATTATTTCCTAGGAATGTCCCCCTGTGAACAGGCATGATGTATTATATAGCATATCTTGAGCATTCTTGACAGACTCCTGGCTGTCCATTCATCAGTGGCAACTATTTACTGGTTGAAAAGGGGAAGCCATAATAATCATCTCTTGAGAAATGTTGAGTGTATAATAAAGTATATTGTTTGCTGAGAACGATGGCGAGGAAAACCTGCCCCCTGAATGGAAAACTGCCTGGGGCATTGTAAAGTAGCAAAACAGAATGTGTATATGATACACCAGAGCACGGGGTATGTGCTCTGGTGTATCATATACATGGGATACATGGGACAGGGAGCCCCTGTCCCCGTGGCTCCCTCGTGGAGAATGCTTTCTAGTTTGTCTGTGATCAGTGGTAAGCAGGTACCAGCTGCTTACCTGGTTTATCTTGGTTCTATGAGAAAACACGGAACGCCTGTTTGTTAATAATAGTCACCTCTTCAGAGAGAGTACGTGGGTCAGAATCTGCTTGAGGCACTCAGCCCAGAATGCCGTCAGCCCCTGAGGCTCTCAGCTCAGAAGGCTGTTGGCCCCTGGACGGTCCCACTTTGCTGTTCTATCTGGGTGTCTGCTTCTCAATGCCTTCAGCGCCGCCTGGATGGGGGTCTCTACGGCCGAGCTGGACTCGGTAATCATCCAACCACTTTTCTCTTACAGCTATTTCCATGATGGTGATGATGGAACTCAATTATATTTTTTATTTCAGCCACTCCTGATAAATAACGAATTTGGAGAAATAAAAATATCTTTAAAAAATAACCAAAAAAGGCCAGGCACGGTGGCTCATGCCTGTAATCCCAGCACTTTGGGAGGCACAGGTGGGCAGATCACAAGGTCAGGCGTTTGAGACCAGTGTGGCCAACATGGTGAAACCCTGTCTCTACTAAAAATACAAAAAATTAGCTGGACGTGGTGGCAAGTACCTGTAATCCCAACTACTTGGGAGGTTTAGGCAGGAGAATTGCTTAAACGTGGAAGGTGGAGGTTGCAGTGAGCTAAGATCGCCTCACTGCACTCCAGCCTGGGGTGACAGTGTGAGACTCTGTCTCAAAAAGTCCAAAACAGAAAACAAACAAAAAATCCAAAAAGACAGGGTTCAGTGAGCTTTCAGGTAGCTGAACACATAGAGGTTTCTGGAAGGTGGCTCACCCTGGGAGGACCTGGAAGCTCCACACCCTTTCTTCCATGCCACACCCTGTGCCTTTTTATATGTATCATTTACAACAGCCTTTTATTGTTTTATTTATTTAAGTTTTAAATTTTTTTTATTTTTTTATTTTTGAGACGGAGTCTTACTCTTGTTGCCCAGGCTGGATGTGCAATGGCGTGATCTTGGCTCACTGCAACCTCTGCCTCCCCGTTTCAAGCAATCTTCTGCTTCAGCCTCCAGAGTAGCTGGTATTAGAGGCATGTGACACTAGGCCCAGCTAATTTTTTTTTTTTTTTTTTGTATTTTTAGTAGAGATGGGGTTTCACCATGTTGGCCAGGCTGGTCTTGAACTCCTGACCTCAGGTGATCTACCCGCCTCAGTCTCCCAAAGTGCTAGGATTACAGGTGTGAGCCACCACGGCCAGCTATGGTACTTTGTTATATCAGCTTGAACAGTTTAAGACGGAGTAAAATAGAAATAAACTTCATAAAGAACAGCAAGAGGTCGGGCAAGGTGGCTCACGTCTGTAATCCTAGCACTTTGGGAGTCCGAGGCGGGTGGATCATGAGGTCGGGAGATCCAGACCATCCTGGCAACATGGCAAAACCCCGTCTCTACTAAAAATACAAAAATGAGGGGGGTGTAGTGCCCCATGCCTGTAATCTCAGCTACTTGGGAGGCTGAGGCAAGAGAATCACTTGAATCTGGGAAGTGGAGGTTGCAGTGAGCCGATATAGCACCACTGCACTCCAGCCTGGGGAACAAGAGGCAAACTCTGTCTCAAATATGTATTAAAAACAACAACAGAAGAAAAAAAAAGAAAACAACCACAAAAATTTACAAAACATAGTGACACATTTTAAAAAGAGCACTGGCCAGGCGCAATGGCTCATGCCTATAATCCCAGTACTTTCGGAGGCTGAGGCGGGCGGATCACCTGAGGTCAGTTCGAGACCAGCCTAGCCAACGTGGTGAAACCCCGTCTCTACTAAAAATACAAAAAATAGCTGGGCATGGAGGCAGGTGCCTGTAATCCCAGCTACTCAGGAGGCGGAGGCAGGAGAATGGCTTGAACCCAGGAGGCGGAGGTGAGCTGAGATCACGCCACTGCACACTCCAGTGAGACTCTGTTTCTTTTTGTTTGTTTTTTTAAAAAGCATTGCACCCAATTATTACTTTTTTTTTTTTTTTTTTTTGAGACGGAGTTTCGCTCTTGTTACCCAGGCTGGAGTGCAATGGTGCGATCTCGGCTCACCGCAACCTCCGCCTCCTGGGTTCAGGCAATTCTCCTGCCTCAGCCTCCCGAGCTGGGACTACAGGCACGCGCCACCATGCCCAGCTAATTTTTGTATTTTAGTAGAGACGGGGTTTCACCATGTTGACCAGGATGGTCTCGATCTCTTGACCTCGTGATCCACCCGCCTCGGCCTCCCAAAGGGCTGGGATTACAGGCTTGAGCCACCGCGCCCGGCCGCACCCAGCTATTACATAAGACACACTTTTTTTTCTCTCAAATGCATGTGGAGTATTGACCGTGGGACAACTGGCCACGAACTAAGTCACAGAGGAAATCTTGAAGATTTTTTTCTAGGTTTGGTATTGTACGTGTTATGTTCTCTCACTACAATGCAACTTTTTAAAAAATATTTATATTTTTTATTTCTTTATATTTTTATTTATTTATCTGAGATGGAATTTCACTCTTGTTGCCCAGGCTGGAGTGCCGTGGAGCAATCTCGGCTCACCATCACCTCTGTCTCCCAGATTCAAGCGATTCTCCTGCCTCAGCCTCCAGAGTAACTGGGATTACAGGCATGCGCCATCACGCTGGCTAATTTTTTGTGTTTTTAGTAGAGACGAGGTTTCTCCATGTTGGTCAGGCTGGTCTCGGACTCCAGACTTCAGGTTATCCGCCCATCTCAGCCTCCCAAAGTGCTGGGATTACAGGCGTGAGCCACGGTGTCTGCCTTTATTTTGTTTCTATAGAAACAGGATCTCACACTGGGCGCGGTGGCTCACGCCTATAATCCCAGCACTTTGAGAGGCCGAGGCAGGGCCAGGCGCGGTGGCTCAAGCCTGTAATCCCAGCACTTTGTGAGGCCGAGGCGGGTGGATCACGACGTCAAGAGATCGAGACCATCCTGGTCAACATGGTGAAACCCCGTCTCTACTAAAAATACAAAAACATTAGCTGGGCATGGTGGGCATGGTGGTGCGTGCCTGTAATCCCAGCTACTCAGGAGCCTGAGGCAGGAGAATTGCCTGAACCCAGGAGGCGGAGGTTGCGGTGAGCCGAGATCGCGCCATTGCACTCCAGCCTGGGTAACATGAGTGAAACTCCGTCTCAAAAAAAAAAAAAAAAAAAAAAAAAGAGAGGCCGAGGCAGGTGAATCATGAGGTCAGGAGTTCGAGACCAGCCTGACCAACATAGTGAAACCCCATCTCTACTAAAAATACAAAAATTAGTCTGGTGCAGCTACTCAGGAGGCTGAGGAAGGTGAATCACTTGAACCAGGAGGCGGAGGTTGCTGTGAGCCGAGATTGTGCCACTGCACTGCAGTCAGCAACCAAAAAAAAAAAAGAAACAGGGTCTCTCTATGTTGCTCAGACTGGTCTCGAACTCCTTAGGGTTACGCCCTAGAGAAACTTCTGCACAGTGGAAGATATCCACGAGCGTGTGCGTCCGTGTGTGTGCGCGTGTGCGTGCGTGCGTGTGCACGTGCGTGCGTGTGTGTGTGCGTGCATGTGTGTGTGTTTTAAGACGAGGTCTCACTCTGTCATCCAGACAGCAGTGTATTTGAGTGCAGTGGCTCCATTACTGCCTACAGCAGCCTCAATCTCCCTGGCTGAAGTGATCCTTACACTTCAGTCCTGAGTAGCTGTGACCACAGGTACACACCATCATGCGTGGCTAATTTTTGTATTTTTGGTAAAGACAGGGTTTCACCATGTTGGCCAGGCTGCTCTTGAACTCCTGGGCTCAAATGATCCTGCCTTGGCCTCCGAAATTGCCGCGATTACAGTTGTAAGCCACTGTGCCCAGCCACAAGTGTTCAAAGAGCTTTATGCATGAAAGTAAAACTCTAGAAATCACCCTTATATCTCCGACAGAAGAACGTATACTATGTGATATGTCCTATGTATAACAATGAACTATAGCTACATACAACAACATGTGTGTCTCTTAAAACATGTTGACTGAAAGCAACGCAGATCCCTGAAGACTATCTATACAGTATTATACAATTGTCGTAAATCTCAAAAACAAGCAAAAATTTGTAGGGAAGCATTTAATGATTTTTTTTTTTTTTTTTGCATTTAATGATTTTTACATGAAAAAGAAAAAGCTCAGGTGTTCAGATTAATGGTTACCTCTTGAGTGACAGGGAGAGTGCATTAGTCAGCTCTGACTGCTATGACAAAATACCATGGACTGGGCAGCTTGAACAACAGCCATTTATTTTCTCACAGTTTTGGAGACTAGAAGTTCAAGATCATGGTGCCAGCAGGGTTGGTTTCTGGTAAGGCCTCGCTCCCTGGCTTGCAGATGGGTCTTCTCACTGTGTTGTCACATGGTCTTTTCCTTAGTACTAGCTTGGGGAAAGTTCTGATCTCGTCCTTTTATTTTATTTTGAGACAGGGTCTTGCTCTGTCACTCAGGCTGGTGTGTAGTGGCAAAAATCTCAGCTAACTGCAGCCTCCATCTCCCAGGCTCAAGTGATCCTCCCACCTCAGCCTCCCGAGTAGCGGGGCTACAGGCGTTCGCCTCCATGCCTATCTAATTTTTGTATTTTTTGTAGAGATGTGGTTTTGTCATGTTGCCCAGGCTGGTCTCAAACTGCCGAGCTCAAGTGACCCAGACCTTGGCCTCTCAAAATGCTGGGATTACAAGTGTGAGCCACTGCATTTGGCCCCCCTCCCTCCTTCCCTTCCTTCCTTCCTTCTTTCCTCCCTCCCTCTTTCCCTCCCTTTTTCTTTCTTTTCTTTCTTTCTTTTTTTTTTCAGAGACAGAGTCTTCCTCTGTTGCCCCAAGCCAGTGTGCAGTGGCAAGATTTCAGCTCACTGCAATCTTTGCTTCCTGGGTTCTCCTGTCTCAGCCTCCTGAGTAGCTGGGACTACAGGTGTGTGACACCATGCCTGGCTAATTTTTTTGTATTTTTAGTAGAAACAGGGTTTCAGCATGTTGGCCAGGCTGGTCTCAAACTCCTGACCTTAGGTGATCTGCCCACCTCGGCCTCCCAAAGTGCTGGGATTACAGGTGTGAGCCACTGTACCTGCCTTTCTTTCTTTCTCTCTCTCTCTTTCTCTTTCTTTTTTTTTTTTTTTTTGAGACGGAGTCTCCCATTGTCACCCAGGCTGTAGTGCAGTGACGATCTCAGCTCACTGCAATCTCTGCCTCCCGGATTCAAGCAATTCTCCTGTCTCAGCCTCCTGAGTAGCTTGGACTACAGGTGTGCGCCACCACACCCAGCCATTTTTTTTGTTTGTTTGTTTTTTGTTTTTTTGAGACGGAGTTTTGCTTTGTTGCCAGGCTGGAGTGCAGTGGTGCAATCTCCACTCACTGCAACCTCAGCCTCCTAGGTTCAAGCGATTATTCTGCCTCAGCCTCCCGAGTAGCTGGGACCACTGGCACGTGCTACCACGCCTGGCTAATTTTTGTATTTTTAGTAGAGGCAGGGTTTCACCATGTTGGCCAGGATGATCTGGATCTCCTGACCTCGTGACCCACCCGCCTCGGCCTCCCAAAGTGTTGGGATTACAGGTGTGAGCCATCGTGCCCCGCCCTCTCTCTTTTTTTCTTTCTTTTTTTTTTTTTTTTTTGAGGCGAAGTCTCACACTGTCACCCAGGCTGTAGTGCAGTGACGTGAGCTTGGCTCACTGCAATCTCCGCCTCCTGGATTCAAGCAATTCTCCTGCCTCAGCCTCCCAAGTAGCTTGGATTACAGGCATGCGCCACTATGCCCAATTTTTTTGTATTTTTAATAGAGACGGGGTTTCGCTATATTGGCCAGGATGGTCTTGAACTCCTGACCTCAGGTGATCCGCCCGCCTTGGCTTCCCAAAGTGCTGGGATTACAGGCGTGAGCAATCGCACCCGGCCGTTTCTTTCTCTCTTTCTTTTTTTCTTCTTTCTCTCTTTCTTTCTTATTTTCTTCTACTTTTTTTTTTTTTTCCCCGACAGAGACTAGTCGGTGTCCCAGGCTGGGGTGCAGTGGCATGACTTCAGCCCACTGCAACCTCCATCTGTCAGATTCAAGCAATTCTTGTGCTTCAATCTCCTGAATAGCTGGGATTACAGGCACCTGCCACCACACTGGCTAATTTTTGTATTTTTTGTAGAGATGCTTTTCACCATGTTGGCCAGGCTGGTCTCGGACTCCTGATCTCATGCTATCCGCCCACCTCAGCCTCCCAAAGTGCTGGGATTACAGGAGTGGGCCACCACGCCTGGCCAAGAAAAACGATATAATTTTGTTATTATAATGGCATTAACTGTATGTTTTGCCTTTTTTTCACATCCGAGAACGTTATCGGACACAGCCTGGAGCAGGGCCAAGGGCCGGGTAGCGAGGACGGCTCCATCCAGGAAGTCTCAGCAGCAGGAACGCACAAGGTGACACTCTGGCTGAGGTTATAGATAGCTGGGAGACAAGGGCCGCTCCGCAGACGCGGGAACAGGCCAGATCTTTATAAATAAACGTGCAGTGCAGAGAAATGACAACTCTAAATCATCCGCATACACAGAGCACTCTAGCGGGTGAGGTGCCGGGGGCCTGGAGGGGCCACAAGTGGGCCCAGAAGTCCACGGCACGGGGCTGGCAGGGACTCGGCCGGGGCAACAGACATGGGCGCAGAACACTGCGCCTGTACAAGGCCAGCTATGGAGGGCGGCGGCCCCGCGCGGGTGGGTCAGGCTGTTCCTTCTGGAATGAGGAAGGGTGGTCTCCGAGAGGGGCTACTCTGTGCAGAGGAGGAAGGCGACGATGCGGCCGTAGAGGCCGAACACCTCGGCGAAGATGAAGATCAGGATCACGCCCCGAAGTGTAGGGCTGCAGGGCGGTGCCCCCCACGATGCGGATGGCAAAGCCTGCGGCTCCGGCCCACGCTCCGGCCGGCGCCCGGCGAGAGGAAGCTCCTGTAGAGGCTGGCGTCGTCATTCAGGGAGCTGGCGATGGCTGTCACCACCGGGCGACGCTGCCAGCCGCGACCACTGGAATAAGGGGCTTCAGGATCAGGTCCGGCCACAGGACGCACATGGCCGCGATGCCGGGGGCCCCCCTCGGCCGTGTCACAGGCGCGCCCAGGGCGCTTGTGAAGACCATGGCGGCCGAGGCGCCCGAGACGGCGAACGACAAAGCACACTCCGGGCCGTTCTTGCACTCCGACATGTCTGAGGGTGGGGAGGGGACAGCTCTGCGGGCCGAGGCGAGGCGGGCGCGAGAACTGGCGGGGCGCGAAGGCGATCAGCATGAATAGCATTTCTCCCATCCAAGTACTAACCAGGCCCGACCCTGCTTTGCTTCCGAGATCCGGCGCGTTCAGGGTGGTATGGCCGTAGACATGCATGGCATTTCTAAAGAAGAAAAGTGAACCATGCTTGGTTCCGCTAACCTCTTCGATTTTCATTATAATGGATGTCTCGCGTCTAGACTCACATCCATTGGTCCGGAAGCGGGCAGGAGCCCTCCATTCTTTGGAAGATTAATTTACTGCTTCCTTTGCAGTCCACTTTTCTTTGCTTGTTCCTCGCCATAT
The DNA here is from genome assembly GCF_009761245.1 of Sapajus apella. Lineage (NCBI taxonomy): Eukaryota > Metazoa > Chordata > Mammalia > Primates > Cebidae > Sapajus > Sapajus apella. The sequence continues at coordinate 825,796 of NW_022436981.1, read as the reverse complement.
CTTGCCTTGATTCGAACTTGAAAGGTTTGGCCAGGGACATTTCTGACGTGTCTGTTCTCTCTTACCTTTCTGGGTAATTTAACGAGCAGGGGATGCGAGCACCTTAAATTTCCATCCATTGGAGGCATTCTATTTCTGGCCACCAGGGGGCATCCACAGACTTGCTATGGGCTCAGCACCACCCTCGTGGTCATATATACAACCCCGGGGTCATTTGAGGAGAAAGAGGTGCCTGACTAATCGGGTTATCCTTGTAGAGCTATTTTTAAATTTTTGTTTCTGGTTTCTACATTAAATCTTTCTTCCTCTTCTTCCCTCTGGTTTTCTCTTGTCTGCACGTGTGCTTCTAAGAGGTTCTCGGTGACAGCCTCACAGCCATCTACCTCCTGTTTCCTGCAGGACAATCGACTTCCGATTTTTTTCTTTTTTCTTTTTTTTTTTGCGTAGGAGGTAGAAGTCCTCTTGTTATCTGAACATTCTCTTTTGGAAAAGGCAAAACCAAATGAAACAACGTCAGAAACGACAGCAATTCTTTTCAATGTCCTTGATGGTAAAGAGTTGAAATCCTTTGATAATCCAAAACTATTAGAAGCCAACACTGGCTGTTAGCAGAGTGATCACTTTGGGTGATACTGGTTTTGACCCAAAATGCTGTGTGACAATAGTATAACAAGACTGTTTCCCCATATGGATCAGGACCTAACTTTGGAGGTCACTTCCAAATGAAGTCCAGATTTGAGCTGGGCAATGAATAAGTGCTTTGTTTTCCAAGGTGACTGTTGGATGGAAAAATTCATGTCTCATTGCTTAGTTCTCACACCTCCTCTGCCTGTGGAGTATACTCCTCTGATTTACATAGTGATTTGGAGAACTTGAAGAGGGGTGTGTGGGTGGTGAGTTTAGTGTAGTGGAATCAGTGCACATGAGGGAAGAAAGGAGACTCTGGATTACAGATTTGACCCACTTGCCACCACGAGCTCCCAGGCCTCATATTCTAATCATGAACCCCTTTTGGGTGTTTTTTTTAAAGATGGAGTCTTGCTCTATCACCCAGGCTAGGGTACAGTGGTGTGATCTCAGCTCACTGCAACCTCTGCCTCCTGGGTTCAAGTGATTCTTCTGCCTCAGCCAGCCTCTGGGACTGTAGCTGGGATTATAGGCGCCTGCCACCATGACCAGCTATTTCTTTCTTTCTTTCTTTTTTTTTTTTTTTTTTAAATCTGGCTTAGCACCATGCCCAGCTATTTCTTTTTCTTTCTTTCTTTTTTTTTTTTTGTAGAGATGGGGTTTTACCATGTTGGCCAGGCTTGTCTTGAACTCCCAACCTCAGGTGATCTGCCCACTTTGGACTCCCAAAGTGCTGGGATTACAGGCATGAGCCCCAAATATGGCCTTAGTTTTGTTTTGACAGAGTCTGCTCTGTCGCCCAGGCTGGAGAGCAGTGGCATGATCTCAACTCACTGCAACCTCTGCCTCCCAGGTTCAAGCGGTTCTCCTGCCTCAGCCTCCTGAGTAGCTGGGATTACAGGCATGCACCATCATGCCTGGCTAATTTTTGTATTTTTAGTAGAGACGGGGTTTCTCTATGTTGGTCAGATTGGTCTTGAACTCCTGATCTTGTGATCCACCCGCCTCGGCCTCCCAAAGTGCTGGGATTACAGGTGTGAGCTACCGTGCCCTGCCAGGTTTTGTCTTCTGTTGTTGTTTTGATTTGCATTTTCCTGCTTATTACTCGAGTTGAGATCTTTTCCAGATTATCGGACTTTCCAAGTTTCCTTATTATGAATTGCCTGTTCCTGGTTTTTGCCTGTTTTCCCAGATGATTGTTGGTCTTTTGATTGTGAAATTTTTTATTGTGAATTTGTGGGACTTAAAACATTTTTGCATATTCTTTCTTTTCTTTTCTTAAAGACAGAGTCTCACTGTCGGCCAGGCTGGAGTGCAGTGGGGTGATCTTAGTTCATTGCAACCTCCACCTCTTGGGCTTAAGCGATCCACCTACCTTGGCCTCCCAAAGTACTGGGATTACAGGCATGAGCCACCATGCCTGGCCACTGTATATTACCTTTTTATTTTACAAGTTGCAAGTGTTTTCTCACGAGCTGTCATTTTCTTTCTTTTCTTTCTTCTTCTCTTTCTTTCTTCTTTTTCCTTTTTTTTTTTTTAAATTTGGGATGCGGCTCACTCTGTCACCCAGGCTGGAGTGCAGTGGCATGATCACGGCTCATTGCAGCCTCGACCTCCCCAGGCTCAGATGATCTTGCTGCCTCAGTCTCCAGAGTAGCTGGGAGAACTACAGGTACGTGTCACCATGTCCAGATAATTTTTTTGTATTTTTTTTGGTAGAGACAGGGTCTTCCTATGTAGTCCAGGCTGGTCTTGAACTCCTGGGCTCAAACAATCCACCCAACCTGGCCTTCCAGAGTGCTGGGATTATAGGCATGAGTCACTGTGCCTCGCCCTGTCTTTCCTCTCCTTTCCCTTTCCCTTTCTCCTTCCTTCTTTCCCTCCCTCCCTCCCTCCCTCCCTCCCCCCCTTCCTTCCTTCCTTTCTTCCTTGACAGAGTTTCACTCTTGTTGCTCAGGCTGGAGTGCAATGGCGTTATCTTGGCTCACTGCAACCTCTGCCTCCCTAGTTCAAGCGATTCTCCTGCCTCAGCCTCCTGAGTAGCTGAGATTACAGGCATGCACCAGCACGCCCAGCTAATTTTGTATTTTTAGCAGAGAAAGGGCTTCACCATGTTGGTGAGGTTGGTCTCGAACTCCCGACCTCAGGTGATCCACCCACCTCGACCTCCCAAAGTACTGGGATTATAGGCATGAGCCACCACGCCCAGCACATTTCTTTTTTCAAAGAGTATAACAATTTATTTGTCCTACAGAAAGTTTTAAATTTTGAAGGAGATTGGCCTGGAAATGTGCTTTTGGGGAGCAACACGGTCTGAGCCAGACATCCAGAAACAGTTCATTCTTCTGGCCAGTCTTACCTTTTGCTCATGATTCTTCAAGCTGTACCCAGAGCTCTTTGGTCCAGCATGTACCTGGACACTGCTTTTGACCATGTTTTGAGAGTGGCATGGCTTTATCTAATGGGATGAACCTGGCTAAAGAGATTAGCAAAACGTCTTGTGGATCCCACTTTTAATCTGCAGCGTTCAGGCTGCCTCTTCTTGGCTGGGAAGGGCGCTGAAGAAACAACGCCCAGAACCAAGACTATCCCCTGCTCAAGCTGTGATTCCGAGACCCCTGCCACCACGACTGCATTCACGGGGATCCCAGGCTAGGGGGGCTCGCCATGGGCAGCCTCCAGGGCACCTCCCTACAGCTTGGGCCATCTGCACTTTTCCCAAGGCCCTAAGTCATCCGGCTCTGCGCTCGTTAAGGTTTGGGGTGGGAGCTGAGCGGTGGGAAGCGACTCGGGCCACCCTCAGCAAACATGGCGCTACTGAAAGTCAAGTTTGACCAGAAGAAGCGGGTCAAGTTGGCCCAAGGGCTCTGGCTTATGAACTGGTTCTCTGTGTTGGCTGGCATCATCATCTTCAGCCTAGGACTGTTCCTGAAGATTGAACTCCGGAAGAGGAGCGATGTGATGAATAATTCTGAGAGCCATTTTGTGCCCAACTCATTGATAGGGATGGGGGTGCTATCTTGTGTCTTCAACTCTCTGGCTGGGAAGATCTGCTATGACGCTCTGGACCCGGCCAAGTATGCCAGGTGGAAGCCCTGGCTGAAGCCATACCTGGCTATCTGTGTCCTCTTCAACATCATCCTCTTCCTCGTGGCTCTCTGCTGCTTTCTGCTGCGGGGCTCACTGGAGAACACCCTGAGCCAAGGGCTCAAGAACGGCATGAAGTACTACAGGGACACAGACACCCCTGGCCGGTGCTTCATGAAGAAGACCATCGACATGTTGCAGATTGAATTCAAATGCTGCGGCAACAACGGCTTTCGGGACTGGTTTGAGATTCAGTGGATCAGCAATCGCTACCTGGACTTTTCCTCCAAAGAAGTCAAAGAGTGAGTGGCTTCCAGTCCTGGGGACAGAGCTATTCATATATTGGGGACACTGAGGCTCAGGCCTCTGACCAGCCCCCCTCCCCACACCCAGTGCCTTTTCCTCTCCATTGAGTGCACAACTTATGGCTCTATGTGAGGGTGTAGCAGGTTGAACCATATGAGATTGCTAATACTCCACCTCTTTGACCCATAAAAAATGGCAGCTTCATATGGTTCAACCTAATGTTGGCCAAGGTGGGAGGAAGGTGCCAATTTATGTAAGCTGCTTGGAAAGGAGCCCCTTGGGAGAAAGAGCAAGGCAGGAATGTGTGTCTGCTTTATACAGAGGGATGGGGGTCATTCATAGATCACAAATACTGAGGCATTATTTGGCTATTTGTCTCATTCATTCAAAGCAGATAGATTCAGTCTCAGATGTTTAAATTTCTCATTTAGTTCCCTTGTTTTCCAACCTCTCAACCCTGAGCATCCATTCCCAAGATGTTTGGTCTGGATATATTGGAAAGAGCAGAGGAAGGGGAAGTCAGGAGATCTAGGCTGAAGTTTTGGCTCTGTGACCTTGGGCAGGTCACTAGCCAGTCTGGGCTTTGGCTTGCCCATCTTTTAAATGAAGGCGCTGGCATAGAATTGGTAATCTTGGAAGTCACCTCCTAGCTCTGGCTGGCACCTGGCATAGGGCAGGTGCTCATTAACTGCCTGCTGGTGTTTACTTAGTTAGTCACGATAGTGCAACATGATAAAGCCTTTCTAAAGTATTCTTGGTGTATGTAAAAGTAAAGTGCTCTGATGGGCTGTGGGAGATGCTGGTGAGAGAGAGAGACTCTTGACTTCTGTGTTGGATGTAACAGCCTGTGCGCTGGCTCCAGCGGGCTGCTCGTCCCAACACACCCACCAACCTGGGGCTTGAGTGACTTTTCAGGGAAAGGGCATCCGGTCTTGAGCCAGCTGCTCTCCCTTACCTCTCCTTTCTGTCTGACTCCACCCTACTCGGGCTGAAGTTAGCGGTTCAGTTGTTCTAAGGATTTTTTTTTTTCCTTCGAGTAAGGCTGGCAAGTTTAAAGGGAACCTGAACTCAGGGCTTTGGTACCAGCAGCAGGACGTTCTGAAGCCCAAAACAACATTAATGAAGCCCGCATGGCTAGCTTAGCTGCCCTGCAGATGGAAGGGACGTCCAAATGAAGGTCACTTCTTGGGATTTTATTTTCTTGTGGATGGAGATTACTGCTGCAAATCCCCAGTCAGGAGAGGATTGTAAAGGGCTGTGCCCTTCCTAGGTGACAGGTCTGCAGGGGCAGCACAAGGTGGCATGATTTACATAAATCTCCTGAGGAGGGCATGAAGCCAGGGGGACAAGCGGAATTTCTGGGAATGGGAGAGGCCGATGGTAGAACCAGCCTCTGTTAGCAGATGAGAAGGGGCTGTTCATCTTTTCCTCTGTCATTTCCCTTGATTGTCTCCTGCATAGAGTCAGGTCTTGGACAGACATATACAAATCTCTCGGTAACTCCAAATCCCCTTTTGTATCAGGGTGAAGGAATTATCTAGGTCACTCCACTCGTAATGGTCAATGGATCCAAAATTTCAGGCAAATATTTAGCTGAATCAAAAGTCCTTCAATGCCCCGTACCAACTTGTTGGTGGGAAATTTCCCTAACTCCACTGATTCAAAAAGAAAAAAACATTAGCTAGGGTACAGTGGCATGCACCTGTGATCCCTGCTACTTGGGAGGATGAGGTGGGAGAATCGTTTGAGCCTGGGAGGTCCAGGCTGCAGTGAGCCAAAATTGCGCCACTGCACTCCAGCCTGGGCAACAAGGTGAGACCCTACCTTAAAAAAAGAAAGGAAAAACAAAAACAAAAACAAAAACCGTGGGCTGCAGTGGCTCATGCTTGTAATCCCAGCACTTTGGTAGGCTGGGGCGGGTGAATCACCTGAGATCGGGAGTTCTAGACCAGCCTGATCAACATGGAGAAAGCTCATCTCTACTAAAAATACAAAATTAGCTGGGCGTAGTGGCGCATGCCTGTAATCCCAGCTATTTGGGAGACCGAGGTAGGAGAATCAGTTGAACCTGGGAGGCGGAGGTTGCAGTGAGCCAAAATGGCGCCACTACACTCCAGCCTGGGCAACAAGAGCAAAAGTCTGTTTGGAAAAAGAAAAAGAAAAAAAATATTCTCTTAAAAAACAACAAAAAAAAAGAGATGGGTCTCACTCTGTTGCGCAGTCTGGTCTTGAACTCCTGGTTTCAAGAACCGTCCCACCTCAGCCTCCCAAGAACCTGGGATTATAGGCACCCACCACCATGCCAGGCAGAATTTTCCTCTTTTGCCTTTGAGAGGTCGAGGTGGGCAGATCACCTGAGGTCGGGAGTTCAAGACCAGCCTGATCAGCATGGAGAAACCTCATCTCTACTAAAAAAATACAAAATTAGCTGGGCATGGTGGTGGGCACCTGTAATACCAGCCACTTGGGAGGCTGAGGCAGGAGAATGGCTTGAACCTGGGAGGTGGAGGCTGCAGTGGGCCAAGATCACGCCACTGCTCTCCAGCCTGGGCAACAAGAGTGAAACTCTGTCTCAAAAAAAAAAAAAAAAAAAAAGGTCGGGCGCAGTGGCTCAAGCCTGTAATCCCAGCACTTTGGGAGGCCGAGGCGGTGGATCACGAGGTCATGAGATCGAGACCATCCTGGTCAACATGGTGAAACCCCGTCTCTACTAAAAATACAAAACATTAGCTGGGCATGGTGGCACGTGCCTGTAATCCCAGCAACTCAGGAGGCTGAGGCAGGAGAATTGCCTGAGCCCAGGAGGCGGAGGTTGCGGTGAGCCGAGATCGCGCCATTGCACTTCAGCCTGGGTAACAAGAGCGAAACTCCGTCTCAAAAAAAAAAAAAAA
>NW_022436981.1:779020-818785 GCF_009761245.1 Sapajus apella | reverse complement strand
AAAAAAAAAAAAAAAAAAAAGAATTCTCCTTTTTTTTGTTTCTCCTTTCCCCATCAAATTTGGATGCTCAAGTAAAGAGCTCGGGTGAGCCTCATTCTCCTGCGTGGCCTGAGGACAATGGGGAAGCGACCCCAGGAGCAATGAGCTGGTCTGAGCAGGGGCCGTCTGAAGAAGATGCACAGGAATCCTCCAGCAGCACGGACTGGGCATGGGCAGTGTCTGGCGCCAGCGATTTCCAGGCTTTTCTGCAGGCTCTGTCTCTGGAGCAACCTTCTATTATGTGTAGCATGCCCCTCACTGGACTAGACTAGAGCAGGTTGAGGTCCTCACCTTCTGGCATCTTCAGTCCAGTTCCTGAGAGGAGGAGCTGGCTGCCTGCATTCTGGCCTCCCCAGGGCCTCCCCAGTTGTGCCCCTACCTTGGGGCCCCAAGGAACCCGAAGATAGAGCACATTGCCTCAGAAGCATGGAGGAGTGGGCAGGTTTTGGAGATTTCTCAGGGGAATCTTTAAGATCCAGGAATGGCTCCTGAAGGTTCCTGATCTAATGAATAGTATCAGGTAGAAACAATTCTATATTTTTATGGGAATTTACAAGAATTTTTTTGTTTTGTTTTGTTTTGGTTTTTTTGAGATGCAGTGGTGCCATCTTAGCTCACTGCGACCTTTGCCTCCTGGGTTTAAATGATTCTCCTGCCTCAGCCACCCAAGTAGCTGGGATTACAGGTGTGTGCCACCACACCTGGCTAGTTTTTGTATTTTTTATAGAGACAGAGTTTCACCATGTTGGTCAGACTGGTCTCGAACTCCTGACCTCAAGTGATCCGCCCACCTCAGCCTTTCAAATTGCTGAGATTATAGGTGTGAGCCACCGTGCCTGGCCTTACAAGAGTTTTGACTGCTTTCAGGGGAGGAGCCCAGTGACTGCACCCCGTCCCCAATCTGCCCATAACCATGTTGCCAAGTCATCTGGGAGACGGGAAAGGCCCACATTTATACTGCACAAAACCCCTCCTGGGAAATTTTTGTTTTAATTTTTAAGTTATTATTATCTCCATTTTATACATGAGAAATCTGAAACTCAGAGAGATTAACGGACAGGCCTAAGATCACATAATAGGAAGTGGAGGAGACAAAAAAAAAATCAGCTTTGGCCATGTGTGGTGGCTCACGCCTGCAATCCCAGCACTTCGGGAGGCTGAGGTGGATGGATCACTTGAGCCCAGAAGTTTGAGACCAGCATGGGCAACACGGTGAAACCCCATCTCTACAAAAAATACAAAACTTAGCTAGATTGTGGGGGTGTGTGCCTATAGTCCTAGGTATTCGGAGGCTGAGGTGGGAGGATCACCTGAGCCCAAGAAGTTGAGGCTGCAGTGAGCTGAGACTGCACCACTGCACTCCAGCCTGGGCAGCAGAGTGAGACCCTGTCTCCAACAAAAAGAAAAAACAGCTTTATTGAGATATAATTCAAACTCCATACAATTTACCCATTTAAAGTATACAATTCAATGGTTTTTAGTATAGTCACAGAGTTGGACAACTAGCATTACAATACATTTTTGAATATTTCCATCACTTCTAAGGGAAACCTTGCACCATTTAGCTTTCACTCCCTAGTCTCCCCTCCCCCAACCCTAAGTAATCACTCATTTACTTTCCAAATCAATAGATTTCCCTGTTCTGGACATTTCTTTCTTTTTTCTTTCCTTCTTTTTTTTTTTTTGAGATGGAGTCTTGCTCCGTCACCCAGGCTGGAGTGCAATGGCACGATCTCAGCTCACTGCAACCTCTGCCTCCCGGGTTCAAGCGATTCTCTTGCCTCGGCCTCCAAGTAGCTGGGACTACAGGTGTGTACCACCACTCCCAGCTAACTTTTTGTATTTTTAGTAGAGACGAGGTTTCACCATGTTAGCCAGGATGGTCTCAATCTCCTGACCTTGTGATCCGCCCAGCTCGGCCTCCCAAAGTGCTGGGATTACAGGCACAAGGCACCATGCCCAGCCTGGACATCATATGAATGGAGACATATAATGTTTGTCCTTTTGTATCTGACTTCGTTCACTTAGCATAGTGTTTTCAAAATTCATCGATGTTATGGCGTGTGTCAGAACTTCATTCCTTTTTATGGTGAAATAATATTCCATCATACGGCGAGCCAGATTTTAATTCTGCTCTTTTCATCCTACTCGGCTGTTTCTCAGTTACGTTAAAGTACCTCATGTATACATTTGGTGTTTAATGAATGAATGTTTTTTCAGTGAGTGGCAGAAACCTCAAATTATCCAGGCTGCTTGGGGTAGGGGATGTTTTGTTTTTCTCCCTCATCTTGCTGTCTTTCCTTGTCTTTTTTTTTTTTTTTGAGATGGAGTCTTGCTCTGTCACCCAGGCTGGAGTGCAATGGTGCGATCTTGACTCACTGCAACTTTTACCTCCTGTGTTCAAGCGATTCTCCCACCTCAGCCTCCCGAGTAGCTGGGATTACAGGCACCCACCATCATGCCTGGCTAATTTTTGTAATTTTGTAGAGACGGGGTTTCACCATGTTGACCAGGCTGGTCTCGAACTCCTGATGTCAGGTGATCCAACTGCCTCAGCCTTCCAGAGTGCTGGCATTACAGGCAGAAGCTGCCGTGCCTGGCCTTTCCCTGTCTTCTTCTTCTCCATTTCCTCTCCCAGAAGGACAGGGGAAGGGATGGGCAGAGATGATGCAGGCTTGGAAAACATGGATGGATTAGGTTTGGATTCCAATGCTTCTGTGCCAGTGTCTCAGATAATCACGAGGCAGCCCCACAGAAACTAGAAAGACCACCCTGGGCTCTGCAGGGCCTGTGGTAAATGGGCTGTCACTGGGCTTCAACCTCCCACCGCTCCCTCCTCTGGCCTGGTGGTCCTGGGTGAGCCAGGAAGAGGGGGACACGCTTTCTGCTACACTTGGAGAAGCTCTCAGAGGGAGGAGCCAAGTCCGGGAAAGCTGTCTCCTTCAGTGACTCTGTCTTTTCAGAGCAAGGTATCAGTGAAAGAGATTTGTAGTTCTCAACTGATGCTCTTTTATCTTATTTTATTGCATTTCCAACTTCTATTATAGAAAAACTCAAGCTTTCACAAAATTAGAGTCCATTATAATTAATTCCCATGTAGCCGTCATCTAGCCGGGGGTGGTGGCGACACACCTGTAACTCCAGCTATTTGGAGGCTGAGATGGGAGGATCATTTGAGCCCAAGTTCTCTAAAAAAAGGAAAAACAAGGCCAGGAGTGGTGGCTCATGCCTGTAATCCCAGTACTTTGGGAAGCTGAGGCAGGCGGATCTCCTGAGGTCAGGAATTCAAGACCAGTCTGGCCAACGTGGTGAAACTGTCTCTACTAAAAATACACATACACACAAAAATTAGCTGGGTGTGGTGGCGGGCACCTGTAATCCCAGCTACCTCGGAGGCTGAGACAGGAGAATCACTTGATCCTGGGAGGTGGAGGTTGCAGTGAGCTGAGATTGCGCCACTGCATTCCAGCCTGGGCAACAAGAGCGAAACTCCGTATGAAAAACCAAACAAAGCCAAACTAAACAAAAAACCCAAAGATAAGAAACCATTGCCTAGGAACAAACATCAACATTTTGCCTGTTTCATCTATATTACCCTCTCCTAACATGTTTTCCCCTTCTGAATATCCTGGAGCAAATCCTGGACATACTTCCCTTTTACCTGTAAGTACTTTAATAGGCATCTCTAACAGATGAAGAGGTTTTGTTTGTTTTTTTTTGCCTTTTTGTTTCTGCTGAACATAAACCCAATACCAGTCCCACCCAACAGATTTAATGGCAATATCAACCAATGCCCTGTCTGTGCTCAGTTTTCCCTGATAGTCTTGGGATGTTTTTTACAGTTGGTCAATTTAGGATCCAAACCAAGTCCATGCTTTGCATTTGGTTGTTTGGTTTCCTGTCTGTTTTGCTAGATAATTGTCCCCCTCCCCTTTTTAAAAAATTTGAGATGGAGTTTCGCTCCTGTTTCCCAGGCTGGAGTACAATGGCGCGATCTTGGCTCACTGCAATCGCCACCTTCTGGGTTCAAGTGATTCTCCTGCCTCAGCCTCCCGAGTAGCTGGGATTACAGGTGCCATGCCCAGCTAATTTTTGTATTTTTAGTCGAGATGGGGGTTTCACCATGTTGGCTAGGCTGGTTTTGAACTTCTGACCTCAGGTGACCCACCCATCTTAGCCTCCCAAAGTGCTGGGATTACAGGTGTGAACCACTGTGCCTGGCCAACTGTCCCCTTTTTCATGCCATGTGTGTGAGAGAAACTGGGCCACGTGTCCTGCAGAATTCCCCACACTTGGATTTGGGCAATTACAGCCAAGTGGTGTTGTCTAACATGTTCTTCTGTCCCCTGTATTTGCCCATAAACCAGTAGTCTGGGCTGAGGTGTAGTTGGATCAGGCTCAATTGCGGCAAGAACATTTCCTACAGTCCCACTCTGTGCGTCTTACTGTAGCACATGAGGAAGGACATGAGGTCTTCAGTCAGTTTACAACACTTCTTTTAAAGTTCACTGGATGAACAGAGTTGCAGTGCCTTGGGGTGAGAGGTAAAGTGTGAGGGAGCTCAGACATTTTGGAACCAGGAACTACCAGCCAGGAAGGCCTAGCCTGGGGTCCCCAGTCTGAGGGGAGAAGCTGGCACCAAGCTCTCTCCCTTTACCAGTCTTCCCAGGGAACCCACAGACTGCAGGTACCTGCTTGCTCTTCTTCAACAATTTGTACACGTCTGAAGAAGAATAGACCTTGGCTAGATAGGGTGTCTCCCCTCTCAGACGGGAACTCTTTGAAGACAGAGCTGTGACTCCCTTCAAATTGGGGCTCCCCCAGGGCAGGGCTGTGTCTCCCCTCAGACCAGGGCTCCTTGAGGGCGGGGCTGTGTCTCCCTTAGACTGGAGGGGGGGCTCCCTGAGGATGGGACTGTGTCTCCCCTCAGACTGGGGCTCCCTGAGGACGGGACTGTGTCTCCCCTCAGACTGGGGCTCCCTGAGGACGGGACTGCGTCTCCCCTCAGACTGGGGCTCCCTGAGGACAGGGCTGGGTCTCCCCTCAGACTGGGGCTCCCTGAGGACGGCGCTGTGTCCCCTCCTCACGTCACCCCTCACCGTCTATAGCGCCTCATACCCAGTGACTGTCTTAGTTCACTGTGAGCTGCTATAACAGAATACCTGAGGCTGGAAAATTGATAAAGAGCAGAGATGTATTTCTTACAGTTCTGCTGACTGGGAAGTCCAAGGTGGAGGGCCCGCATCTGCTGAGGGGCCTGAGTTCATCCTTTTCCTCAGGAACCCACTGCCTGATAATGGCATTAATCTACTCATGAGGGCAGAGCCCGCGTAATCCAGTCACTTCTCAGAGGTCCCGGCTCTTACCACCGTCATGTTGGGCCTCACGTTTCCAACACAGGAGCTCTGGGGGACACATTCAAACCACAGCACTACCCAAAAAAGAAATCTTCAAAGCATACTAAGCACATAGTGTGTACCAAATGTCTATGCATATGATCCCATTGAATTTCCACCCTAGCCTGACTGTCAAGTGTTTAAAATGTCATTTCTGGCTGGGTGCGGTGGCTCACGCCTGTAATCCCAGCACTTTGGGAGGCCGAGGTGGGTGAATCACAAGGTCAGGAGTTCCTAGACCAGCCTGGCCAACATGGTGAAAACCCGTCTCTACTAAAAGTATAAAAAATTAGCTGGGTGTAGTGGCGGGCACCTGTAATCTCAGCTACTCGGGAGGCTGAGGCAGGAGAATCGCTTGAACCTGGGAGGCAGAGGTTGTGGTGAGCTGAGATCATGCCACTGAACTCCAGCCCAGGCAACAGAGTGAGACTCCGTCTCAAAAAAAAAAAAAAAAAAAAAAGAGGTCAGTCCTTTGATGAGAAAACTAAGGCTCAGAGAGGTCAGGGCCGTTCTCAAGGTCTCACAGGTGTCCCTCACCCCTGTTCTGCTTGCGGTGACCCACTGTCGGGTATGCCCCTGCTCATTGCCCTATGGCTGGCCTTACAGATTTGATTCACTTACTAAATTATGTTGGTTTTTCCCGGAAAACTCAGACGTTATCATTTTCCCGGGCTCTATGTGCCTTGGTTATGGAAGAGTAGCCTAGAACAGAGGCCCTACCTTAATCAACACCCTTTCCAACCCCAGTGACTCCTCCCCGACTGCCCCCCGGCCCCTTCCATGCAGAGTGAAATTCGTAGCCTGGGAAACACACTGTGATATAAATAGCCGGCTCACCACTAAGGCGCTCTCCTCTGGCTGGCTTTGTCTTAAGAGGGTGAGAGGAGCCTTAATCTGTGGTTGGAATGAGGGCAAGCACTGGGTAAACAAGATGATGTTTGGAGTGGGGGAGGGATAGTTCCAGAAGTGAAGACCCCAAGGGTTCCCAGGCTGGTGACCCTGGCAAGTCCCAAGTTCACCAAGGTTGGCCTTTCCCCATCCGGGCTGACCTGGATGCTCCCCTGGGAAAGTTCCCAGTCTGAGGGGAGACGCAGCCCCGTCCTTGGAGCCCCAGTCTGGGGGAGACACAGCCCCATTCTCAGGGAGTCCCAGTCTGAGGGAGACACAGCCTGGTGGAGCCCAGTAGGGTGACTTGTCTGGGGGATTAGGCAGGCGAGGTGGGGACATGGGGACTGTCCACAGGGCCAGCCTGCAGACTGAGGGCAGCTCAGAGCCTCTGCTGGCCTCAGCCCGCACAGCTTTAGGCCTGACCATCACATCAGAGACACCTTAGTGTGCATGAGGCAGGTGTGCAGGGTGTGCCCCACCTTAGGGCCACCTGGTAGGTACGTGAGGGGAGGTGGCGGCGGCGAGGGAAGGACTCCTGGGGCAGGGGGAGGAACTCCCAGTTTTCCAGGGACTTTAACTTCCAGGCCTTCTGGAAACAGCTGTCTGGAGGGGGCCTTGGCCACCAGTGACCTGCAAGGGGGAGATGAGGTTGGTGAGGGAGCCGAGGTGGGGGTGGGGTCACCCACGGCAGCCAGATGCTGGTCCATCAACACTGCCTAACTGCTGCTCCTCCTACCCGCCTGGCACGGCCTCAAGAAAGACCCTGGCAGCACCCTGGTGGGGTGAATTTCTATATTCCCTGTTGACTTGGGTCTTGGATTACCATCTGTCTCAACCCTCTAGATCATAAGGTCAAGGAAGGCAGGGGCATTTATTCACTCCTCTGTCTTCAGCACCTAGAACAGTGGCTAGCACATGGCAGGCACACAGCAAATGTTTATTGAGTGTGTGAGTGAACTAAAGGTCAAGTCAGGAGGGACGAGGGAGGCAGGGAACTCCAATGGAACCAGTGGGCAGCTGCCACGGGCCAGACCCTGACATCTTGTGAGGCTTTGGGCGAGGCCTTGCCCTCCTCTGGGCCCCATTTGCTCCTCTGTAGGACAGTCTGATGGTTTTCAAGGTCCTGTCCAGTGGCTCTAAAGGGGAGGAGAGGCAACATTTTCTGAGGGTCTACAGCATGCCCAGCCTGCGTCAAATGCATGACTTGAATCGTCTCATTTACATCCCCCAGGGCTCCTGAGAGGCAGCTGAGATCACTCCCAGCTCACACAGATTCGCAGAATTTAAGCTCCGGGACTCCCAAACACATACATAGGACTCAGTGGTGTGCTCTCAACCACCCCACCCTGTCCACAGGAGACTGGAAATGGCTCAGCGGGGCCACTGTGCGGAGGGGAAGGCTCAGGGACAGCCTGCAGGTCAGGAAGAGGGACAGAGAACGTTTGGGTTGGAAGGCACCCAGTCTTGAGGACGGCACTTTGGGGAAGGTCTTGGGAGCCAGAGGGAGGGAGCGCTGCAGAGATGCCATCTGCTCAGTTGTGTCCGGGGCTACTGGCCCCTCCAGAGGGGAGCAGGAGGCCCAAGCTGAAGGCCCCTCCAATACCCCTCCATCTTGCCTTCCCACCCCTCCCCCGCCTCTGTCACCCACAGCCTCGTGCACAGCCAGAGGTTGCAGAGGGACAGCTGAGCAAGACGGTTTCTGTCTTCCCCATGCACGTGGCTGGAGCGGGGCCTTGAGTGGGGGATAGGCAGTGCCAGCTGGCAGGCGCTCCATGTGGGGCCCACCACGGAGGATGCCCCGCACGATCCTGACCTCAAGGAGCTGACAGCTTCTTCCCCACAGCTGGTAGAACCTGTGCCGCTAACTCCCCAGTGAGGGCTCTCCTGTGGGATGATATTGCCTGGCGGGCTCTGTCCTCACAACCTGTCAGCTCCCACCTGCTTAGAGCGCCGCCCCTGAGGTCTCTTGCTCGGCCACCTGCCTGGTGAGGTAGCTTTTGCCCACAGCACACGGCTACTATGTATTAATACCAGCACTCTTCAAGCGACACTTATGCAATCCTGTGTCAATTTCATTTTAAATATAAGGAAGCAGAGGCAGGGAGAGGTTAAGGAACTTGTGCAGAGGAATGGAGCTGGCATGCGGGCGAGCCAAGAGTAAGCCCAGGCTGTTCTGCTCTTATCACCGACCTGTGCTGTCCATGCCACCCAGGGTCAGCTGGTTGCCCACGAAGCAGAGGGCAGGGATTTCAGGGCATGTGGAAACATGGTTGCCATGACTCAGGCCACCTCTTGCTGCCCTCCTAGAAAGTCTTAATCATAATAGAAGGAAATCAACAAAGTTCATAGAAATGGAACCACAAATGGTCCATGAGCACATCCAAAGATGCTCAACTTTTCTCATGATAAGAAAAATGGAAATGAAAACACCCCAAGATACCATTTTTCAAAGATCAGGTTGGCAAAGATCAAAAGTCTGACCTGTGTGGATGTAGCTGTGGAGGATGGGTTCTCCTGAACATGGCTGGTTGGGGTGTGATTGTGAACCCCCAACCCCCGTAGGAGAGAGCGGAGGAGAAATATAGCAGGTATCTGGCAAGATCACCCTCTGATGCAAGGATCCCTCTTCAAGGAATTTACCTGCTCCATATAGTAACAATATGCAAAATGATTGATTTCCGTGTTTGTATTAACAAGAGACTGGGAAACACCCAAACTTCCATCAGTATGGAATTGGCTAGGATCCATGGGCCATCCACACAATGGGAATATCATGCAGCTCATTAAAAAAAAAAAAAAATCCAGGACACTCTCCACTGACAGATAAGAAAAGATCTCAGCTGGTGTGGTGGCTCACACCTGTAATCCTAGCACTTTGGGAGGCTGAGGCAGGTGGATCACTTGAGGTCAGGAGTTCGAGACCAGACTGGCCAACATGGCAAAACCTTGTCTCTACTAAAAATACAAAAATTAGCTTGGCGTGGTGGCGCACCACTGCCCACCTGCCTGGGTGACACAGCAAGACTTCATCCCCTGCCCCTGCCAAAAAGAGATCTCCAAGATATTGCTAAGGGAAAAAAGAAGGGTTGAAGACAGTATGTATATAGTGTTCTCATTTGCAGTTAAAAAAACCCAGGAAAAATGAAAACATGTTTGTTTGTCCATGCGTGAAGCCTCTCTGGTAGAGCTGGCCACAGCTGTGAGGACCTGGAGGCCGAGAGGTGAGGAGTGGGAGGCATTTTGCATTAAAGAGATTTTATTTAGAAATGAAACTTGGACATCTTTTAAGAGATTCGTTACCATTTCAATGAACATTGTTTAAAATAATCTCTATTGGAAACAATTATGCTTTCTATGCTTCTGTTCTAAAAGTCAATTATGTAATGCATTGTTCACATGCAACTTTTTTTTTTTTTTTTGAGACAGAGTCACTCTAACCCAGGCTGGAGTTATACAGTGGAGCAGCGGCTCAATCTTGGCTCACTGCAACCTCTGCCTCTTGGGTTCAAGTGATCTTGTGTCTCAGCCTCCCAAGTAGCTGGGACTACAGGTGTGCATCACAACGCCTGGCTAATTTTTTGTATTTTATTAATTGTAGAGACGAGATTTCACCATGTTGCCCAGACTGGCTTCAAACTCCTGACCTCAGGTCATCTGCCCACCTGGGCCTCTGAAAGTACTGGGATTACAGGTGTGAGCCACCACGACTGGCCTACATGCAACTTTTTATTTAGATGACAAGCACACAGTCAAATGCACAAATCTTTTTTTAATTTTTAATTTTTTTTTGAGACAGAGTCTTGTTCTGTTGAGTGCAGTGGTGTGATCATAGCTCACTGCTGCCTCGAACTCCTGGGCTCAAGTGACCCTTTTACTTCGGCATCCCAAAGTGCTGGGATTACAGACATGAGCCGCCATGCCTAGCCCAATGCATAAATCTTAAGTGTGCAGCTCAGTGAGTTTTGACATATAAAACACCTGGGTAATCACATCTAGGTCAGGTAGAACATACCCAGCCTGCCTGGGGGAAGGGGAGACTTTTCACCGTAAAGATCCCTTTGGAATTCTAAACCCATGTGAATGTATGGTAAGCTCTAAACAAATATACACGGCCGGGCGCGGTGGCTCAAGCCTGTAATCCCAGCACTTTGGGAGGCCGAGGCGGGTGGATCACGAGGTCAAGAGATCGAGACCATCCTGGTCAACATGGTGAAACCCCATCTCTACTAAAAAATACAAAAAATTAGCTGGGCATGGTGGTGCGTGCCTGTAATCCCAGCTACTCAGGAGGCTGAGGCAGGAGAATTGCCTGAACCCAGGAGGCGGAGGTTGCGGTGAGTCGAGATCGCGCCATTGCACTCCAGCCTGGGTAACATGAGTGAAACTCCGTCTCAAAACAAAACAAAACAAATATACACAAAAATATAGCAGTGCAGAAGATATGCTGGGACCCTGCCCGTCAGCCTGGGGAACCTGCTGGCAGCTGTGTCCCTCAGGTGAGTCGAGTGCTCCCACCTGGCTGCGTGTGGAGTCCTCCAGGGCAAGGATTGTTCTTGCCTTGGGTCTCCAACCCCTGCCTCTGCACAGGCCCTGGGCCAGAGCAGGCCATCTGAAACAGCTGGCTGGAGGGGGCCTTGGCTGCCAGTGACCTGTAAGGGGGAGATGAGGTTGGTGAGGGAGTTGTGGGCATCACCCTTGGCAGCCAGATGCTCAATCATCAAAGCACCCGAACTGCTGCTCCTTCTACCCACCTGGCATGACCCCAAGAAAGGAACTGGCAGCACAGAGTGGTGGGTGAATTTCTATATTCCCTGTTGACTTGGGTCTTGGATTACCATCTGCCTCAACCCTCTAGACCATAAGGTTGAGGAAGGCAGGGACATTTATTCACTGCTCTGTCACAGTGCCCAGAACAGCAGCTGGCACATAGCAGGAACACAGCAGATATATAGCAAGTGTGCAAGTGAATGAGTGAATGACTATCTTAGGATTCCAGAGGTAGGGGATGCGAGGAAGGGGCCCTGGTGAGAAGCCCAGGAAGCCCATCTCCAGCTGCCTGTTTCCCTTCCAGTCGAATCAAGAGCAACGTGGACGGGCGGTACCTGGTGGACGGTGTCCCCTTCAGCTGCTGCAATCCCAGCTCACCGCGGCCCTGCATCCAGTATCAGATCACCAACAACTCGGCACACTACAGTTACGACCACCAGACGGAGGAGCTCAACCTGTGGGTGCGCGGCTGCAGGGCTGCCCTGCTGAGCTATTACAGCAACCTCATGAACTCCATGGGTATCGTCACGCTCCTCATTTGGCTCTTTGAGGTAAGCCCTGGGCCCGCTGGGGGTGGTGGGAGAGGGAGCCATTGGGGTCTAATGGGGGCCAGGCCTGGAGCACTTGCCAAGGAGAGAGGGCTTGAACCCCACCCAGTGCCTCCACCTTTTGTATTTATTTATTTATTTATTCATGTATTTATTTATTTTTTGGTTTCTTTCCCACCACTTACAAAATTTTTTAAAATTGAGGTGAGCTTTATAAAAGGTAAACAATTTGGTGTCATCTAGTTGATTCACAATGTTGTGCAACCGTCTCTACCTACTTCCAAAAGATTTCATCAGTCCCCAAGAAAATCTCACATCCGTGAAGTAGTTACTACCTCCCAAACTGCTCCCCAGTCCCTGGCAACCATTCTCTGGATTTGTGTATTTTGGACATTTCATATAAATGAATTCATACAACAGGTAACCATTTACGTTTTGCTGCTGCTGCTTCTTCTTTTTTTTTTTTTTTTGAGACGGAGCCTTGCTCTGTTGTCCAGGCTGGAATGCAATGGCGCCATCTCGGCTCACTGCAACCTCCACTTTCTGGGTTTAAGCGATTCTCCTGCCTCACCCTCCCAAATAGCTGGGATTACAGGTGCATGCTACCATTTTTTGTATTTTTAGTAGAGACAGGATTTCGCCGTATTAGCTAGGATGGTCTCGATCTTCTGACCTCGTGATCTGCCTGTCTCGGCCTCCCAAAGTGCTGGGATTACAGGTGTAAGCCACCGCACCCAGCCTGTTTGGCTTCTTTTAGCTAGCATGTTTTGGAGGTTCATCTGTGTCCCTGCTTTTTGGTTCTGAGGTTGTAGAAACTTTTTTTTTTTTTAAACGGAGTTTCGCTCTTGTTACCCAGGCCGGAGTGCAATGGCGCGATCTCGGCTCACCGCAACCTCCGCCTCCTGGGTTCAGGCAATTCTCCTGCCTCAGCCTCCTGAGTAGCTGGGATTACAGGCACACGCCACCATGCCCAGCTAATTTTTTGTAGTTTTAGTAGAGACGGGGTCTCACCGTGTTGACCAGGATGGTCTCGATCTCTTGACCTCATGATCCACCCACCTCGGCCTCCCAAAGTGCTGGGATTACAGGCTTGAGCCACCGCGCCCGGCGGTTGTAGAAACTTTTAACCTCTCTGTTATAAGAGGTGACAGCACATAGCTTTGGGGACTATTGGGAGGCAACGTGTCCAGCATGTGTGGGTGTTCAGGAAATGGGAACTGTGGATTTGTGCTTTTTGAGATGCCAGTCACCATTTACCTGTTAGTCTAATGATGTGCGGGTTCATCTTCTCTGCAGTGCTAATTCCTCTGTGTCTATAGGGCTTGCAATGTAAGCAAGTCCTCGGTGAGTATGCTGAATTCACTCCTCCATTAAAGAGATATTTATTTTTTATTGTTATGATTTAAAATTGTTATTTTATCTTTAGAGACAAGGAGAAAAACTCACTCTGTGGCCCAGGCTGGAGTGCAGTGGTGTGATCGTAGCTCACTAGAGCTTTGAACTCCTGGGCTCAAGGGCTCTTCCCATCTCGGCCTTCTGAGTAGCTAGGACTATAGGCACATGCAGAATAGCTAAAAAAAAAAAAAACAGCACACCCTGAGTCATACTCTGTAGAGTCTTTTGTAGAAATGGGGTCTTGCTATGTTGCCTAGGCTGCTAACTCCTGGCTTCAAGCAATCCTCCCACCTCGGTCCCCTAAAGTGCTGGGATTACAGGTGTGTGCCACTGCACCTGGCCAAGACATAATTCTTTTTTCTTCTTTTTTTTTTGAGATGAAATCTTGCTCTGCCACCCCATCTGGAGTGCAATGGCACAATCTCAGCCTGCAACCTCTGCCTGCAAGGTTCAAGCAATTCTCCTGTCTCAGCCTCCTGAGTAGTTGGGATTATAGGCGCGCGCCACCACGCCCAGCTAATTTTTGTATTTTTAGTAGACATGGGTTTTCACCATGTTGGCCAGGTTGGTCTTGAACTCTTGACTTCCAGTGATCTGCCTGCCTTGGCCTCCCAAAGTGCTGGGATTAGAGGCATGAAGACCACACTGGCCAGAGATGTTTCTTAAACACGTACCTGTATGCCAGGCACTGCTCTAGGTGTTGAATGAGAGCCTGTTTCTTAGTAAATGAAGTGGCACGGTGACTCAGGGCACCTGCTTTGAGCTACTGTGACAGCAGAAAATAGAAACTCCAAAATCCCAATGTGCAGAAGTCCATTGAGGAGATTCCCAAAGATTCCTTTAAATGAGCTGTCATCCTAATGCTATCAGCCAGTGTATCCTGCCTGTGGCTGATAAACACCTCCTCTAACTCGCCACATTAAACTAAAGGGTGACTGTATGTCCAGGAAGGCTTCTTTTTTTTGAGATGAAGTTTTGCTCTTGTTGCCCAGGCTGGAGTGCAATGACACGATCCCAGTTTACAACGACCTCCATCTCCCGGGTTCAATCGATTCTCCTGCCTCAGTCTCCCGAGTAGCTGGGATTATAGGCGCCTGACACCACGCCAGGCTGATTTTTGTATTTTTAGTAGAGATGGGGTTTTACCAGGTTGGCCAGGCTGGTCTTGAACTCCTGACCTCAGGTGATCTGCCTGCCTTGGCTTCCCAAAGTGCTGGGATTACAGGCATGAGCCACCACACCCGGCCAAAGCTTCCTTTTAGTGTTGAGGCAAACACAGCATATTCATAACCACTTATTGGTCGCTGACTCCCTGACACAGAGCCTTGAGTGGGTAGAATGAGGAGAGGAGTATACTGCTGGAAGCTTAGATGTCCACATTCCCTGAAAACGCATGAAAAGAAGACCGAAAGCATAAAAGAAGTCAGCAGGGCCAGGAGCGGTGGCTCACACCTTTAGCCACTTGTTTCTACACATCCGTGCCCTCCCCCTACCTGGTACTGTTCTAGGTGCTGGGATTCTGGATGAGCTAGGTGAGTAAGGGCCATCCGTGCCCTCAGGGAGCAGCTTCCTCCTCCTGTAGAGTTTGCTATGCCATACAGAGAAGTGGAGGACAGCAAACCAGGAATTTGTGTAGAAACAAGTGGCTAACAGAATATATTACAGAAAAGTGAAAAACAGGCCAGATGCAGTGGCTCACGCCTATAATCCCAGCACTTTGAGAGGCCGAGGCGGGCGGATCACCTGAGGTCAGGAGTTCGGGACCAGCCTGGTCTACATGGTGAAACCCCGTCTCTACTAAAAATACAACAATTAGCCAGGTGTGGTGGCAGGCACCTGCAATTTCAGCTACTTGGGAGGCTGAGGCAGGAGAATCGCCTGAACCCGGGAGGCAGAGGTTGTAGTGAGCTAAGATCGCACCATTGCACTCCAACGTGGGGTACAAGAGCAAGACTTTGCCTCAAAAAAAAAAAAAGGAAAGAAAAAAGAAAAGTGAAAACAATAAGCTGATTAATCATCAACTCAGCTACAGCTAACTCTTCTGTTGGTCCTTACTGTGCATCAGGCACTGTGGTGGTGTTTGCTGGAGTGCAATGGTGTAATCATGGCTCACTGCAGCCTCCATCTCCAGGGCTCATGAGATCATCCCATCTTGGCCACCCGAATACCTGAGTAGCTGGGACTACAGGCATGGGCTGCCATGCCCAGCAATTTATTTTATGTTATTTATTTTATTTTATTTATTTATTTATTTATTTTTGAGACAGAGTTTTGCTCTTGTTACCCAGGCTGTCAGGCTGGAGTGCAATGGCGCGATCTCGGCTCACCGCAACCTCCGCCTCCCGGGTTCGGGCAATTCTCCTGCCCCAGCCTCCTGAGTCGCTGGGATTACAGGCAGGCGCCACCATGCCCAGCTAATTTTTTGTATTTTTAGTAGAGACGGGGTTTCACCATGTTGACCGGGATGGTCTCGATCTCTTGACCTCGTGATCCACCCGCCTCGGCCTCCCACAGTGCTGGGATTACAGGCTTGAGCCACCGTGCCCGGCTTATGTTATTTATTTTTAGTAGAGATGAGGTCTTGCTCTGTTGCCCAGGCTGGTCTCGAACTCCTGAGTTCAAGCAATCCTCCCCCTGCCTTGGCCTCCCAAAGTGCTGGGATTACAGGCATGCACCTTTGCACCTGGCTTGTGTGTTTTACACATTTTTTTTTTTTGAGACGGAGTCTCGCTCTGTCGCCCAGGCTGGAGTGCAGTGGCGCTATCTTGGCTCACTGCAACCTCTGCCTCCTGGGTTTAAGTGATTCTCTTGCCTCAGCCTCCCGAGTAGCTGGGACTAAGGCGCCTGCCACAACGCCTGGCTAACTTTTTGGTTTTGTTTTGTTTTCCTCCTTACCATCTCCCCCTTTTTTTTTGGTATTTTAGTAGAGACGGGGTTTCACCGTGATGCCCAGGATAGTCAAACCCCTGAGCTCAGGCAATCTGCCCGCCTCGGCCTCCCAAAGTGCTAGGATTACAGGCGTGAGCCACTGCACTCGGCCAGTGTTTTACACATATTAAAGTGTCACAGCATCCACACAAGGCAGAGGCCATTTCATCTGAAAATCTGTAAACCAGATGAATAAAGTGAGGTTTCTGGTCACACGGCTGGCTAAGTGCCAGGGCTGGGTTTAAACCCAGGCATTTTGGCACCAAGTCTGCACACAGTGAATGCTAGTGAACAAATTCAAATTATTGTGCCAGAGTCCAATCGTCTTGGTGCTCATTAAAATAATGGAAGGGGCGGGCACAGTGGCTCACACCTATCATCTCGGCACATAGGGAGGCTGAGGCGGGTGGATCTCTTGAGGCCAGCAGTTCAAGACCAGCCTGGCCAACATGGGGAAACCACGTATCTACAACAACAACAAAATACAAAATTAGCCAGGCGTGGTGGTGAGCGCCTGTAATCCCAGTTATTCGAGAGGCTGAGGCACGAGAATTCCTTGAACACAGGAGACAGTTTGCAGTGAGCCAAGACCATGACACTGCACTGCAGCCTGGGTGACAGAGCGAGACTTGTTTCCAAAAAAAAAAAAAAGGAGATACCACACATCAGATGCAGAAAAGGAGGTGACCTCTTAATTCCACCCCAAAGAAGTTACTGAACCACCTAATATGCGCTAAGCAATGGGGTGTGGAGGGGACCGAGGTGAAGGAGCCCAGGAATAATACACCTGGGATGGGGCGACCTGAGGGGCTGGGGAGGGAGAATGAGCCGCAGGGGAGCTCACCATGGGCTGAAGATGAATTAACAGATGAACATGGAGAGGAACAAGGTTCTAGGCAGAGAGCATAGCAGTTGCTAAAGACCTGGAGGGGAGAAAGTATTGGGAATGGGCAAATCCAAAGCAGTCCAGGGTGGCTGGAAAGGGAGGAGGAGAGGGGTCTGCGATGAGGCTGGAGAAGAGTCAGGCGTGTTGGGCACTGAGGGCAGGGTGGCGTGGAGCAGGCTGTCGCCAACCCACATTCCACAGTGCTCAGGTGGAGTCCTCTCTGGGACCCTCATTTTGAGGCGCCTGTGGTTTCCTGATAGTCCAGCTCCCAGCAATTCTCCCAGATTGCCTCTAAACCTCCTCTCCCGCCACAGGTCACCATTACAATTGGGCTGCGCTACCTGCAGACGTCGCTGGACGGTGTGTCCAATCCCGAGGAACCCGAGAGCGAGAGCGAGGGCTGGCTGCTGGAGAAGAGCGTGCCCGAGACCTGGAAGGCCTTTCTGGAGAGTGTGAAGAAGCTGGGCAAGGGCAACCAGGTGGAAGCTGAGGGCGCAGATGCAGGCCAGGCCCCAGAGGCTAGCTGAGGGCCCCGGGGCCCCTCCCCACCTGAACACTGAAAAATAGTGGACTCCAAGAACACGGATCTCCCCCTCATCCAACTCTGAAAGTCTGAATCTCCCAAGGAGGGCACCATCTTACAGGGCATCATGTTACCACCTCTCCTTGATGGTGGAATTTAAGTTTAGGGTCCCTCAAAGCATTTGACAAACAGTTGTTGAATGACTGACCCAAAATGTGAATGAATGAGCTCCCCTCAGGCCCACTGCCCTAGGATATGCCCCCATGGTGACTCAGGGGCGTCTCTCAGATTTAGTCCCCACTATGGGTCACTGGCTGTATCTGAGGGCTGCTCTCCTTTAGAGTTTGCCTCTTATGAGCTCCATGTTGCTTCAGTCTACATCCAAAGTGTCACTTGGTGCATAAGCGCAGAAATCTGAAAAATAAATGGCCATGCTGTCTTTTTTTTTTTTTTTAATGCCAAGATTGACAGGTTGGCCATTTTGTTTGCTTAATGCCAGAAGTTGGGGGAAAGTTACACTTTTCTAAGAGTAACGGGTTCTGAAAGCACTGAGGGCTCTAAACAGGAATTCTTAAATCATGGAGCAAGAGAATTTTAAGGCAGGAGATTATTTCCCCCACCAAAAACAGAGTGAAAGGCCTGCTTTTGTGTCCCATTCACATGCCCTCAGTCCCTGAGTCTGGAGTGAACCATGGGTTGAGGAAGTCAGGCTGTTGGTGTGTCCCAGCCCCGGACCACCCCAACGTGCCAGGTGATCTCCTGTGGCTCATCTGTGGAAGCACTGGGGTAGGCTGCTGCCCTGCTGTGGAAGAGGAGCAAAAATCAGACATGAGTCCACCCTTTGGAGACCAGGCCTCAGCTCTTGGTGGACCCAGGAACACCCACACAGGTGGCCATGACAGCCCCACGGACACACTAATTGTCCACAGCAAAGGGCAAGGAATCCTCTGGGAGCTTCTTCTCTTTCTTCCCCCCAGATACCCATGTTGAAAAACACTATTTTTGGAATGCTTCTGCATCAAAGGAAATTCTTTGAGTTAGAATCTGATGGACTGATTCTTCAGCCCATCTTCCTGAGCTAGCAAATACAGGCATTTTTCACTTTCTTTAGGAAAGAGAAGCTTTCAGGGGAAGGAGAGAATGACTTCCCAGGCCCTGGTGACCAGACCAAGGCAGGGCCCACCATAATTCCGCCAGTTGGATGAACATTCAAGAGAGCTCATTCCTACCTGGCTGGAGACTGAAGCCAGAAGGCAAAAACCGGAAAGGGAACAGCCCATAATTTACCTCTGCTTCTGACTGATGGTGTTTGGGCATAGGTTACTTTGGACTGCGTTTGGGTTCTTTGCTGTCCTAACAACTTTAGTGTAGAGAAAATAAGACTTCTGGTGTTGCCTGGGGTATGTTCTGGGCTTAATTCTCCCAAGCAGAAGACCAGATCCAAGATGTCTGGAAACCCTGTCAGACGTTGGTCCCAAGTTTAATTAGATTTCCGAATCTTGTTGAGGCCAAGGAATGATCCACACTGAAAAATCCTGAGCTGGCCATCTTTGGCAAAGGTCCCTGAGCTCTCCCCGCCTCTCAAGAGTGCTGAGAACCTTGGTGAAAGTGCTGCTCTAGGCCCACACGTGTAATTATGCTGTGAATAGCTGTCAATAGATATTAAAAATCATACTGTATGAAAACCACTTTTGTTAAATGACTGTTTAAGCCCATTCAACAACGTATATCGCAGAATCCCCTACTAGAGCTAGTATTTGCCAAAAAAGAAAAGAAACCCACCCTAAAGGGAAGCATTGGTAATGATCATTGTTTTACACATGGCTTGGGTACCACATCGCTCCATCTTGCCATCTCTTACCTGTAAGAACAGTGACTACTATAGCAGTGACTATTGTAATATCCAGATAATCTCAGCATTTGCTAGAGTTTGAACCAGAGCTGAATACATGAAATTTTAATATAGTAATTTAGGCAAAACTGCAAACCATTTTCTCTTCTGCTCTGCCCAAAATGTATGTCCTCAAACAAGGAAATATGAGTCTCCTTTTACTTTTACTTTTTTTTTTTTAAGAGATGGGGTTTCACTATGTTGGCCAGACTGGTCTCAAACTCCTGACCTCATGATCCACCCGCCTTGGCCTCCCAAAGTGCTAGGACTACAGGCGTGAGCCACTGCACCTGGCTGGAAATATGAGTCTCTATGGGGCCGGGTTATAGGGGGCAAGTGTAAGCAACCTGAGAATCTGAAGGTTGTTGAGAAAACCTAGAGTGCATTGACCCTACCATAAAGCTGACTCCTTGGTTCAGAGCAGATGTAGGGTTAACTGCTTTTAACAGGTCTTCACAGGTAGCCAGGTAGCTGCCAGAGAAACCTGGCCCATCCCTTTTGGTCACCTACCAGTGCCCAGGAAGTCTCTACTATCAGGTTTTTGCTTGTGTGTAAATTTTTTTTTTTTTTTTTTTTTTTTGTGGAATTTTGCTCTTTTTGCCGAAGTTGGAGTGCAATGACATGATCTCAGCTCACTGCAACTTCCGCCTCCTGGGTTCAAGTGATTTTCCTGCCTCGGCCTCCCTAGTAGCTGGGATTACAGGTGTTTGCCACCACGCCCAGCTAATTTTTGTATTTTTAGTAGAGAACGGTTTTCACCATGTTGGTCAGGCTGGTCTTGAACTCCTGACCTTAGGAAATCTGCCTGCAGGAGTGAGCCACTGCACCTGGCCCCAGCCAGCTTTTAAAGTTCTGCCAGCATAGCCCTGGGATGGGGTAAGGAGTAAAGACAGGGCCTTAGGACTTTTATTTTTTTTTTTATTTATTTTTATTTTTTTATTTTTTATTTTTTTTTTGAGACAGAGTTTCACTCATGTTACCCAGGCTGGAGTGCAATGGCGCGATCTCGGCTCACCGCAACCTCCGCCTCCTGGGTTCAGGCAATTCTCCTGCCTCAGCCTCCTGAGTAGCTGGGATTACAGGCATGCGCCACACCATGCCCAGCTAATGTTTTGTATTTTTAGTAGAGATGGGGTTTCACCATGTTGACCAGGATGGTCTCGATCTCTTGACCTCGTGATCCACCCGCCTCAGCCTCCCAAAGTGCTGGGATTACAGGCTTGAGCCACCGCGCCCGGCAGGACTTTTATTTTTAAAATACTCACTCCATAGTGAAGGAACAGGCGAGGACTATCCTGAATATTTGGAAAGTTGTGTGTCCTAGAATTTGTGGCCTCAGTTCCAGAACCCACAGCTTCTTTACAACATGCTTCAAGCCCAGGACTGAGCTGCCAGCAAATAAACCCTGAGTAACCTCAATATGGGTTAATAAGATTAGGTGCTGCTCTGCACGCTCCCCTGCCCCTCCTCGTCCGGGCACCTGTTATGCTAGGCCAGCAGGTTTGCAGCTTAGCCACGGGAAGTCGTGGACCAAGATGGCTGGGGCTTTTCATTCACTACTGGCTAAAAAGATGGCTCTCAATGACAGCACAGCAGCCAGCAGCACTGAGTAAGGAAGGGAAATGTGTCTGTGAAATACTATGAAGCTCCAGGGAAGACAGAGGTGCCTTCCCAGGTCTCAGTGGATAGACTGGAAGGGGAAAACATGTCAGTCCTTAACTCCTGACAGCATTTTATCCTGTCCATCACAGAGGAGTGTAAACAGCAAAGTTAGAGATTAGAGAATGCTGAGCTCTAAGGATGGCGGCAAGTGGAGGGTTAAGATATAAGGGACAACTCCTAGCTATTTACTCAAGGGAGTGAACATTCAGGTTTGCACAAAAACCTCTCCATGAATGTTTGTGGCAGTCATCACCAAAACAATCACCAAAACTCACCCAAATGCCCTTCACCTGGCAACTGCATAGAAGTCTGTACAACGGAATACTACTCAGCAACCCAAAGGAACAAGATGGAGGACTCAAATTCATTCTTTAGTGAGAGGAGCCAGACACAGAATGCTACATTCGATATGATGCCATTTATATAACGTTCTGGAAGGGGCAAAACAAAGGGAGAGAAAAACAGTGGTAGCTGGAAGCCAGGATGAGGCAAGAAGCTCACTACGAAGGGAACTTTCGGGGATGATGGAATTGTTCTATTTCTTTGTGGCTGTTAAACTGTATGCATTTGTTAAAATGTATAAAACTGTACACTAAAAATAATCTGTTTGTAAAATATACCTCAATAAATCTAACTTAAAAAATAAGGGTAGGAACAGGCCAGGCACAGTGGTTCACACCTGTAATCCTAGCACTTTGGGAGCCTGAGGTGGGAGAATCATTTGAGCCCGAGTTTGAGACCAGCCTGGGCAACATAGCGCAACGCTGTCTACAAAAAAATTACAAAACTTAGCCAGGTGTGGTGGCATGTGCCTGTAGTACCAGCTACTAGGGAGGCTGAGGTGGGAGGATTGCTCAAGCCCAGGCTGAGACTGCAGTGAACCAAGGCTGTGCCACTGCACTCCAGCTTGGGGATCCCAACAAGACCCTGTCTCTTAAAAAACAAAAACAAAAAAAACAAGCCAAGACTAGGAACAGAGGAAGGAGTGTGTCAGAAGGGGCTTCGTGAGTTCCTGAGTTCTTTAGAGAGATACTAGCGCCACTGCACTCCAGCCTGGGGGACAGAGCAAGACTCTCTCTTCAAACCAAACCACACCACACCAAAACCAACAGTAGGAACTGAGGGAGGAGCATGTTGGAGGGGCTTCATGAGTTCCTGGAACTAAACAGAAGACTAGTGAAGGGAGTAGGCTGGGAGCAGCGTTAATGACCAGGAGGCAGGGCAAGTAAAATGGAAACCTTGCTCCTTTAGTTTGATGCTCTGAAGAGGATTTCAAAAAACAGAATTCTCACGGGCAATGATTCCCCTCGACAGTGTAGCTGCCTTTCTGTGTTTCTCTCAACAGCAGAAAGTGGGGAGTGTGTAAGGACAAGGACCTCGAGATCACCAGGTAAGGATGAGCAAGAGTTTAAATCCAGACGTAGGTCTTGGAGTTCCCTGTTTCCCAGTGATTTGAGCTCCAAAATGGTCCAGAAAGGTCACGAGCTGTCATAGCTAATGAATACGAAACTTAGTCAGCTGAAATGACGCTCACACTTTCTCTGGGAAGGTCAAGATAGTTTGGCTAATGGCCGTAATTGTCACTAATAATATAAGCCTCTTAAATTTCAAGCTAATACAGATCTCCAGCTATATATGTAGCAAGGTGACATGGGGCACATTGCTGTGGCAGTTAAGTGTGTAAAATGAAACAAAGATATATGCTAACCAAAAGTAATGCCAACACCTAAAGCATTTATTTGGATATCTTTAGACTTTTTACATATGATACATTCCAAATTTTACAAGTTGTCCACAGATATTAAAGTTATAGCCAATTTATTAAACAGATATGATTTTCCCTGATATGGAAAGCATATGTTATATAAACACTTCTAACATAAACACAAAACATGCGGAACAAATCATAAAACTGACATGATTTGTTAGGTAGGAAAGACCAACTAGCTTAACACCAGAAAATAAAAAGGTGTGTGTTGCTATTTCATGAAATCCATCCTCTCCTAGGCTCTTGGATATTCTCAGAGAATGAAATCCAGAGACACCCTCTGCTAACTCCAGGCTCCTGTGAAGTTGGGCTGGAAAGCTGGAGTATTGTTATGATTTGGTGAAAATGTTTATAATCCACTTACAGAGAGAAACCTGGTCTTATTAAACTTAAGCTTGGTGAACATATGAAAAAAAGCCAAAAGAAGCTTACCTTAAAAGCTAAAGAAACTGGATGTGACAGAGGTCAAAATAAACATTATGCCACCTACAGCCCAAACAACCAGATCTTATGTATGAAGGCCAGAAAAAGGGGGAGAGGTGGATTCAAATGTGAATTTTCTTCCTACTAGTCCTACTCTCAGCTGGATGTCAGTCCCCAGCAAGAATGGTGATGGTCATCCTCCTCTCGAGCGGGGAAGGTTCCTTCACATACTACCTTGGAGAGGAATGTGGCTTCTATATTCTCACTTCTTTTAGCCTCTGGTCTAGATTTCTGACCTTCCTGCCTTACTATGGAGCATGCCTAGCGGGTAGCTGAGTGGAACAAAACCTGTAGATGTAATTCAAAGAAAACTGACTGAAAGAGTCACTTGAATTGGTTAAAAAAATCTAAGAGCCTCTAATTACTCATTTGTCCCTTAGCCCCATCTTAGGCTCAGAATTTATTCCTCACCAAGTCTTCACTCTGCATGTATCCAAGCTCTCAGCAGTCATATATCAAATGATAGCAACTGTGTGCTACATAATAATTATGAGCTATTTTGTAAGTGGCTATTGTTCTAGGAAGGCACCTCAGTAAGAACAATGTTCAAAAAGAATCAAAAGCCTGGGTGCACAGAACATCCCAGGAATGCACTAAGTGAGCCAGCAAGGAAGCAGCAGTTTTGGTTCCAGGAAATGCTGGCTGGGTGGGAGTGGGTTCTCACCATTTTTAATGTTTGACTTTAGATGATATACTCTGCCAATTTAGCCTTAGAAATAACTAGAGAATAGTACTGTCTGAAACATTAGGATATTCTAAAAGAACATGGTTAGGAAATTAGAATACTCTTTTAGAATATCCTCCTTCTATAACTTAAGCTTGGTGAACATCTGAAAGAAAGCCAAAAGCAGCTTACCTTAAAAGCTAAAGAAACTGGATGTGACAGAGGCCAAAATAAAAATTAATTATGCCAACCACAGCCCAAACAACCAGATCTTATGAATGAAGGCCTCTCATCTAGGCATTAGGATATTCTAAAAGAATATCCTAATTTTTTAATCTACATTATCCTAATTTTACTTACTAATTCTAGAAGAATATCCTAATTTTTTAGACTGTCCTAAGTTTTTGGAAAGCCCTTTGAGTTTTCTTTTTTTTTTTTTTGCCTCAAAGCCAAAAGTCTTTCCAAAAAAAAAAAAAAAAAAAAAAAAAAAAAAAAAAAAAAAACCCAACAGCCCTGAAAAACCAGCCAGCACACTAGGAAGCCACTTTTCCCCACAGGCTACTTCTGCATGAGTGTCCCCAGCTCTCCCAGTCAATGGAGAGATGGGAACACTGCACTGCCTTGAAAATCAACCACTTTGCTCCTAGGGGGTAGGGTCCTGTCAGCAGAGGGGACACCAACCCAGTCCCAGAGTTGAGTCACTGAGAGGAACCAGGAAGTATGACCCTAGAGACTTTGTTTCCTGCCTCCGTTGAATCAGCTTCAGACCCACAGTTCACCATTATCAGTAACGTGAAATATCACATAATGGCTGGGACGATGCAGTGAGATGCCCACAAAGGGGCTGGGATCCGATCTAGGAAGAGAAGCTCCTCGCTCGATCTTAAAACCCGAGACGTTATGTTTGAGGGGCACAGTAAACAGTGCAAGAAAATCTGCTGATGGAAGATGATATTCATCAGTCCTCGGAGCCAGAAACTATAAAACTGGGAAGGAAAGTTTAAATAAAGAATTTATTTCCAAATTCAGCAGAACTTTTTTTTTTTTTTTTTTTTTTTAGACCGAGTCTTGTTCTGTCGCCCAGGCTGGAGTGCGGTGTCACAACCTTGGCTCACTGCAACCTCTGCCTCCCGGGTTCAAGGGATTCTCCTGCCTCAGGCTCCTGTGTAGCCGGGATTACAGGCACACACCACCATGCCCAGCTTATTTTTGTATTTTTACTAGAGACGGGGTTTCACCATGTTGGTCAGGCTGGTCTCAAACTCCTGACACCTTGTGATCCGCCTGCCTCGGCCTCCCAAAGGGCTGGGATTACAGGCGTGAGCCTCTACGCCCGGCCAGACCTTCTTTCTTTCTTAAAAAGCCAACTGGGTTAAAAAAGATCCAAGATTGTGTTTTTTGGTGGTGCAATAATTATAACTGTTGCCAGTCAATGCCAGCCAGTGTCTGATTGGCTTCCTGTGCACGTCCAATTTCCTCGGTGACACTGTGTTGGTGCCAGAGCTTCTGAATCTTCTTGAATCGCTCATTGCATAAATGTAAAGGATTTCCCCGTCTAGAAAGAAGACACATGTCAGTCAGAATGTGTTCTGTTTATTCATCTATTGTAACCTTCCTGATTTAGGGAAGGTTACAAGTTCTTGGTTTTAGACTCCCTGCAAAATTTTGGTCTGGCAGGCGACTGTGGCTATGAACAAAAATATCAGCTCTGACCGTTTGCCAAGAGCAGGTGAAAGGGAATAAGTGCTGGCAAGAGGAGGGAAAGGTACACAAACCATACTTACCCAGAGTGAGGTAAGGGAATAGAGGGTGGTGGGGAATGAGGAGGGTCCGGGTTGAGCAGCGAAAACTACTAATTATTTGTCCATTTTGTTGGTAACATGTAAAAAGGAAAGGGCATAGAGGAGAGGGTGAAAGGAGCATTATACAAGTACAAATGTTACTCATTGATTTTGCTAAGAGTGCAAAGGAAAGGAAAGGAAAGAAAAGAAAAAATGTTTCTCAGATGCAATCTTTCAGCCACAAAGTCTCAGTGAAGCAATCAAATGTGAATAACTTCCAGGTCCGATTTAAACACAAGTATAAGCTTTGGTGGGTTCCTGCCTGGGACCAGGGCCCTGGGCACAGCCATCCTCTCACTCATTAACAGGGCTCTCCTCCTCCTAACAGCCCACGCCGAGAACAGTGGGAGACACCAGCACTGGGTGGCACATGGGCACAGCCTTGGAGTCCAGCGCCTGGGGCAGCTCATCTGCTTACCTTGCTTGGGTTTCTGGGCCTTCAACATCTGCTACTCAAGGCCGGACAGGCGTATCTATGGAGGTTAAAACTTACACCTCCTTTAGACAAAAGAGATGGTCTAAAAGAAGTTCTTTATAGTGCTTGAGGGAATTGCTGGTAGCTTATAATATACAAAAGCTACCAGAGCAGAAGTAACTTAGCCTCAAATAGTTATATTGTTCCATATGTTTTAAATCTTTGTCCCCCAGATTTTAATGTAATAAGCACATTTGTTAGCAATTAAGATTTTCTCAGACACTGGGCCTCCTCTATACAGGGCCACACAAGTCAGAGTGGGCCATCCCTGGAGTGCTCCGAGCTGGGATGAAAATTTGGCAATTCAAACCGGTTCCTTAGAGTGATAAATGGAATAAGGTTGCTCTGTCCTGTTCTCTTCCCTTACTTAACCTCATGTTCCTCGTGGCATTCTGAAGGCTAGGAAAAGAACACCAAACCAGGCAGCAGGGCACCCTCCCTGAAGACTCCACAGGTAACACAACCACCTCTTCCAGAACCACCTCAGCCCTCCGCCCTCAGGACGTCACCAATTACTGAAGGGCTCTGCAGGCCTCGAATCAGCTAACTCAGGATGGGTCCTTACCTGAGTCCGTGGTCGGTCTCCCCATAGTCATCAAGGTAAGGAGGAGAATAAAAACAGCCTTTGGTTTTGCCAGCTAAAAATAGCACCTGACACTCCCGTACTCTGTAGAGAGAGCATTCGTACATTACAGAGTTACACATTAGTAACCAATGTCTGTATTCAGTTCCAAATAGAATGAAGTCTTACAGTACTGATATTTTAACCACTATATAGGGAAGTTATCCATTAAAAAACTGTGGGCAAATTAGGAATTAGGTTGAATCGAGACACATTTTTGTGTCCCCTGATCCCTTTGAGAGACTTACCTGTTTCTGGCATTAACAGTTCAGCTCAATTAAACAAATAATTATTGAGGACCTCCTATGTGTAAGAACTTGTCAAGGTACTGGGGTGATGACTAAAGTACAGATACAATCAATGCTCCAGAGGAGCTCACACTCATGTCATGTCACTGCTTCAAACCCTGAAATGGCTTCCACCTCCCCAGAGATGTCACCAGCACACAGCAGGCCCCTGGATTCTTTCACCTGTGCACAACACTCCAGTGACACGAGCCTCCTTGCCCTGAGCGGGCAGGCACATTTCTACCCCAGCAACTGTGCACGAGCCCCTCCCTGCCTAGAATGTTCTCCCACTTCTTTAGGTCTTTACTCAGAAGTCATGCTCTTAGGAAGCCTTCCCTGATCTACTAAAATTAAATCTCGCATTTAGCTCCACAGCCGCCATTTCATATTCCCCTCTGTGCTTTACTTTTCTCCTTGGCCTATAGCGCTATCTACCTAAATTCTTCTCAGTCTTGCTTATCTTCTCTCTCATTAGAAAATGAGCTCCATCCATGAGGGCAGAGACCTTTGTCTGCACTGTGGGCGACTGCATTCTCAATGCCTAGTACCTGGTAGTCACTAAGCACAGGCTGACCTTCAGAACTGTGATAATATATATGAATGGAGGTAAAATCCAAAAGCCATGAAGACACAACAGATAAAATAATTCTGACTGGATTGGACAGAAAATCGGGAAGTTTCACGTTAGAGGGAGACATGAAGAAAGTAGAACAGAACTGTCGCCTGGGGCGGGGGGCAGAGGAGTGGGAATGATGATAATGAAAGAACCAATACAGAGTTGGCATGGGCCAGATGTGAGATGTGAGGAGACGAGGATCTCCATGTTTCTCCAACAAATCAAACACAGAACAGTGGTCTCAAAACTCTTGGTAATATAGTAGTTTCTTGTGACACCTCAACAGTCAGATACTGAGGCAGATCCAAAGCTAAAAAGCCCCCTGCAGGTCCTTACCTCAGGAAGATGCCCACCCCAGAGCCGCAGGAGTAGGTGTGAGCTGTGCAGGCTCCTACATCCTCCCCCTCCAGTTCAGTCTGGCAGCAGTAACTCTGGGAGCACAGCAGTGATCCACACACAAGGCACAGAGTTGGGGCTCTGCTCTTATCACCACCTGATTTGGGGCACCTTTAAGGGACAAAAAACCCATGAGTCATTGCTCTAAAGAGTGGCTAAAGAGCTAGTGATGAAAAAACCAGCCCAGAAAAGAATTCTGCGGTGTCAAGTAGAACCAAAGAAGCATATATCCTACAGTCTACGCCAATTTATTCCTAGAATCAGGAATAGGAAACACCCTGCACATGTACACAAAGACTATGTGCTGGAAACAAAGAATCAACAAGTGGAGAAAAAAAGTAAAATCATCAATAGAAGAAAAAGATAAATCGTGCCATTGTCATACAATAAAATACTATAGAGCCCTGAAAAATCAATAAAGTTATACATGTCAAGACAGACAAATCTTAGAAACAATGCTGAGTGAATGCAAAATCGGTTGGGTGCCATGGCTCACATCTATAATCCCAGTCCTTTGGGAGGCGAAGGCATGTCAGGAGTTCAAGGCTAGCCTGACCAATATGGTGACACTCCTTCTCTACTAAAAATACAAAAATTAGCCAGGCATGGTGGTGTGTGCCTGTAGTCCCAGCTACTTGGGTGGCTGAGAGAGGAGAATCAGTTGAACCTGGGAGGCAGAGGTTGCTGTGATCCAAGATCATACCACTGCACTCCAGCCTGGGCGGCAAGAACAAAACTCCATCTCAGAAACAAAACAAAAACATGCAAAATAATATAATATATGCTGCTTAGGAATAGAAACCTATGTAGTTAATGTATAGGAGTGGAAAGCTTAATATTCCATTTAGAATAATAGGTATCTTCAGAGGGAGGACGAAGAGGCAACAAAGAAGACACAGCTGGGGAGATGCAACTTTCTAGGTAATGTTTAAGTTCCTACATTGTTAAATTCTTTTTTTTTTTTTCTTGAGACAAGGTCTCCCTGTCACCCAGGCTGGAGTGCAGTGGCACCATCATGGCTAACTGCAGCCTCCACCTCCTGGGCTCAAGTGATCCTCCCACCTCTGTCTCCCATATTATATTGTTCTTCATGCTGCTTGTATGTTAAACATTTAACACTATATTAAAAATTACTCCCGGGTGCAGTGGCTTACGCCTGTAATCCCAGCACTCTGGAAGGTGACGGTGAGTCAATAACTTGAGGTTAGGAGTTTGAGACCAGCCTGGCCGACATGGTGAAATTCTGTCTCTACTAAAAATACAAAAATTAGCTGAGTGTTGTGGTGTGTGCCTATAATCCCAGCTACTCAGGAGGCTGAGGTACGAGAGTCACTACAATCTGGGAGGTGGAGGTTGCAGTGAGCCAAGGTTGCACTACTGCCCTCCATCCCTGGGTGACAGAGCAAGACTTGGTCTCAAAAAACAAAACAAAACAAAACAAAACAAAATTACTAAGGGCTGTTATTGCTTTAAGCACAATTATTATTTAGATAAACACTCACGAATCAAATTTGCTTCTCCTGCTCCCATTGTATGACTTATTCTGAAACATAGTGAAATGATGCTTTTATAAGTTACACAGTACAGAGTACTACAGATGTGATTCTTTCTTTTTTTTTTGAGATGGAGTTTTGCCCTTTGATCTTGTCACCCAGGCTGGAGTGCAATAGCTCGATCTTGGCTCACTGCAACCTCTGCCTCCTGGATTCAAATGATTCTCCTGCCTCGGCCTCCCGAGTGGCTGTGATTACAGGTGCCCACCACCACGTCTGGCTAATTTTGTATTTTTAGAAGAGATAGGGTTTCACCATGTTGGCCAGGCTGGTCTCGAACTCCTGACCTCAGGTGATCCACCCACCTTGGCCTCCCAAAGTGCTGGGATTACAGGCATAAGCCACCAAGCCTGGCCAAGTTTCTTTTTTTTTTTTCCCCCTTTTTCTCCTTCCCCCCTCTCATAAAGTACTAAAGATGTTATGATTTTTCTACTCAAACAAAACAAAGAACAACAACAAAATCCTTCAAGTTCTTTGTAGAGAGGTGTTTCCAGTGGCAGGGAATGTTCAATGCTAATAGCAAAACTTACGAGAAATTGGATGCTTGATTAATGAGGCTGCTGTAATCCTCTGGAAGGTCTATTAATTTGTTAGATTCTCTTGGATATCTGAAAACAAGGGAAAAATTAAAAAATGCTCCATTAATTAAGGTCATATTATATTATGAGGCACTTCATGTGCACACCTGCCTAGCCTGGGCAACACAGCGGGGCCTTTCACTACTTTATCTATTGGCAAGATAAGAAATGGAGTTAAACTGAAGGGTGGATTATTTTAGACAGGAGTTCTTAATCACACCAAAATCACTTGGGGAATTTTGAAGGGATTCGCTAGGGCTCTAACTTTAGAGAAATTACAATTCAGTAGGTAGTGGCCTGGGTATTTTTTCAAAAGTTCCCAAGGTTATTCTGATGTATACTTCTGGTTGAGGATTATTGTTACGTTTATTAAGAGTTTTCTGAGGTCAGAGTGGAATCACATGAAATTGGTGATATTCAACCATTTCTGACTTATAAAAGCTGACATTTCATGTGGTCCAACTAATAAAATTGGGGTGTTATTTCTGGATGTGTAAAAGTAACAAACAGGACAGATAATCTCCTCTAGTCTTCTGACTTTTATGGATGATGTACTTACCAGAACCAAGAGATAGAGGTTGAGTATTCCTTATCTGAAATGCTCAGGACCAGAGTGCTTTGGGTTTTGAATTTTTTTGGAGTTTGGAATATTTGCATTACTTCTATTTGGATTCTATAGAAAAGCACGCTCTACCATATCATAACAAATGCATCTCAATTGTTAATCCAGGTTGAGTATCTCTAATCTTAAAACCTGCAATCTGAAATGCTCCAGAATTGGAAACTGTTTTTTGTTTTTAAAGATGGGGTTTCACCATGGTGGCCAGGCTGGTCTTGAACTCCTGACCTCAGGTGATCCACCCACCTCAGCCTCCCAAAGTGCTAGGATTACAGGCGTGAGCCACTGCACCCGGCTGGAAACTTTTTGAGTGCCAAGATGATGCTCAAAGGAATGCTCATGGGAACATTCTGAATTTCAGATGTTTGGATTAGAGATGCTTGATCTGTATAACAACAATTGAGACACATTTTGTTAGGATCTGGTAGAGCATACTTTACTACAGAATCAGAATAGAATTAATGTAAAAAGAAATGAAGAAAAAGCGACGATTAAGAAGTGACTGGCCATGTGACTGATAGGTATTGAAGGTGAGTGGCAAGCATGTGGAGCCTCATTATTTCACTCTTCATACTTCTGGAGAGCTTTCCCATAATGAAAGATAGAAAAAAAATAGAGCTAAGAGAAACCTAGGCGATGCTTTATAGTTTTTTAGAGCAAATATTCTAAAATATAATAACTTGGTAATTTGCTTCCTCTGCCAAGAATAATGTAGTATATTTATGTTCATAATTCTGACTTTCACAGACTCTCATCATTACATTAAGAAAAAAAATAAAGGCAACATATCTTAACCTTTTGGAATCACTGAGGGCTTGAGAAGTTAGTTTCTGAAGGAATACAGCATTTATGTCCTGATTCCACCCTTTCTCCCACCCCAATCAAGTTTTTGAGGATCTTTAACTTACCTTATAGCATCTCTTTCACCTTCTAGATATCTTTTAACTTCACTGTTATGACACCAACTTTAATGAAAACAGAGGTGGAAAAACGCAACACAATTTTACTTTTAAAGGGTTAGAACCAGAATTTTTTCCCCTCCATAGCCAATAAGAGGAAAATAATATTCTTAACCTATTTACTTCATCAAAAGAAACCTGGAGAAATACTATTTTGACTACAACCTTTAAAATCAGGAGAATATTTTCTAAAAGTAAGAATGCTTAATATATTAAAAATTGTGGCTATAAACATCATTATCTTACTAATTTGGATACTCTAGAAAAACTAGTCTATATTAACCTATATTAATGCCAAGTTAACATTATCTGGAGCTAAAACATTCATATTAAAAATAAAACTTTTTTGGCCAGTTGCTCACACCTGTAATCCTTGCACTTTGGGAGGCTGAGGCAGGGAGATTAAAGATTACCTGAGCTCAGGAGTTCGAGACCAGCCTGGGCAACATGGCAAAAGCCCTTCTCTACAAAAAATACAAAAACTAGCTGGGTGTGGTGGCACGTGCCTGTAGTCCCAGCTACTTGGGAAGCTGAGGTGGGAGGACTGCTTGAGCCCAGGAGGATTAGCTGTGACTGTGCCACTGCACTCAAGCCTGGGTGACAGAGATGACACATGTGGAAAAATACATGTAACATTAAAATGACCATGTTAATCACTTGCAAGTCGAATGTTCTGTAGCACTAAGTACATTCATATTGTGCAACCAGCACCACTATCCATTTCCAGAACTTCTTCATCTTTCTCAACTGAAACTCAGTACTCATTAAATGCGAAATTCCTTCTCCCAGTCCCTGGCTGCCACCATTTTTCTTTCTGTTTGTAGGAATCTGACTGCTCTAAGTACCTCACTGAAGTGGAATCATACAGTTTGTATCCTTTTGTGACAGGCTTATTTCACTTGGCACACATCCTCAAGGTTCATCCATGTTGTAGCATGTATCAGAATTTCCTTTACTTTTCTGAGACAGAGTCTTGCTCTGTCACTCAGGCTGGAGTGCAATGGTGCAATCTTGGCTCACTGCAACCTCTGCCTCCCAGGTTCAAGCAATTCTCCTGCCTCAGCCTCCCAAGTAGCTGGGACTACAAGCGTGCGCCACCACACGTGACCTACTTTTAAGACTAAATAATATTCCATTATGCGTATGTACACACACCACATTTTTTGCTTCCATTCATCTGTTGATGGACATCTGGGTTGTTTCCACCTTTTGGCTACTGTGAATAATGCTGCTGTAAACATGGGTGTATAATAATGTGGATGTGAGTTCCTGCTTTCAGTTATTTTGTAATCTGTGCCTAAAAGTGGAATTGCTGGATCATAAGGTAATTTTATGTTTATCTTTTTGAGGAACTGTCATGCTGTTTTCCATAGTGGCTCTATCATTTTCCATATCCCATGCACAAAGATACCAATTTTTCCACATCCTTGTTAACACTTGTTATTTTCTTTTTTAAAAGAAATAATGGCCCATCTACTGGGTGTGAAGTGGTATCTTACTGTGATTTCTGCAGTGACTAGTGATGTTGAGCATCGTTTCATGTGTTTTTTTTGGCTATTAGTATATCTTCTTTGGAGAAATGCCTATTCGAGTCCTTTGCCTATTTTTTAATCTTTTTTTGTTGTTGTCGTCAAGTTGTAGGAATTCTGGATACATATAGTCTGGATTTTTTCTTTTGATACAGGGTCTTGATCTGTCATCCAGGCTATAGTGGTGTGGCACACAGCTCACTGTAGCCTCGAACTTCAGGGCTCAAGTGATCCTCCCACTTCAGTCTCCTGACAGGTGCACGTCACCATGCTTGGCTAATTTTTAAATTTTTTGTAGAGGTGGGGGTCTCCCCATGTTACCCAGGCTGGTCTTGAACTGCTGGGCTCAAGTGATCCTCCCACCTCTGCCTCCCAAAGTGCGGGGATTACAGGGGTGAGCCACTGTGCCTGGCCTATTCTGGATATTAGTTCCTTATCATATACATGGTTTGCAAATATTTTCCCCCATTTTGTGGACAGAACAGCCATATATTTAACTCAGTCACTAACTTGACATGATTGACAGGCCAATTTCTCTAGACTTCACAGTTTTCTCAAACATAAAATTGAGGGTACTGGACTAGCTAGCCTTAAGTGTTTTCTCAGCTTTAAAAATCTATGAAAAACTGAGTGTGATGGCATGTGCCTGTAGTCCCAGCTACTCAGGAGGGAGGCTGAGGTGGGAAGACTATCTCAGCCCAGGAGTTCAAAGGCGGCAGTCAGGAAAAAAATGGCAAAACCCTGTCTTTTAAAAACAAAAAACCTATGGAAGAAAGCCCTTAACAAGTAAGTTCATGTAAGGAAATAAACATTTCTACCACTATTCCCCTTCCATGGATATTTGTTTATGCTATTCACTAACTTGGCCAAAATTTTACCGAAAAGCCAGATCCTTAGCTAAAAAGGGCCTACTCATAAGCCAGGTGCAGTGGCTCATGCCTGTAATCCCAGCACTTCGGGAGGCTGAGGTGGGTGGATCATTTGAGGTCAGGAGTTCAAGACCAGCCTGACCAACATGGTGAAACCACATCTCTACTAAAAATACAAAAAAAATTAGCCAGGTGTGGTGGTGTATGCCTGCAATTCTAGCTACTCAGGAGGCTGAGGCAGGAGGATTGCTTGAACCCAGGGGATGGAGGTTGGAGGTTGCACTGAGCCGAGACTGCACTACTGCACTCCAGCCTGGGTGACAGAGCAAGACTCTGTCTCAAAAAAAAAAAAAAAAAAAAGGCCTACTTATTACAGCTTGAGTTATTTGTGTTGAATTCTATCAGGATCGCTATTTGAGAATTTTGCTAGGAATGTGATAACTAAAGTTTGGTTCCATAGAACTATTTAATACAACGAAGAAAAGTGTATAATCATTACCTTTCAATCAGTGAATTCATTATCTCACTATTTTCTTGAAAAAGGCAAATGAGGTTGCTTGGTAGGGAAAGATAGTTACATAAATGTTCAAAATGGCTTGTTCCAGGAACTGCAAATGAAGAACAAGAAAAGAGTGCATATAACTAAGAGCATGTTCCGAATGAGAGTTAAGCAATAGCAGAGCTGAAAAAAAAAGGATGAAAGAATTCAAATCTGCCAGGTACGTAACCTGTAGGAAGTCAACAGAATGACATGTGGAAGGAATCCATGGAAAATGGCACAATGCATAGAGTGCAGTCAGGCGACTGGTCCCAATGTCTTGGTGTCTCAGCTTTATCATTTGTAAAATTGTGTGCCTGCACAATCTATTGCACAGGGTTATTGTGAACATTAAATGATA
Source organism: Sapajus apella (assembly GCF_009761245.1). Taxonomy (NCBI): domain Eukaryota; kingdom Metazoa; phylum Chordata; class Mammalia; order Primates; family Cebidae; genus Sapajus; species Sapajus apella. Next base: position 783,704 of record NW_022436981.1, on the reverse strand, counting down.
AAAATAATGTATGGGGGTTCTGGAAAAGGACCAAGCAATACATAAATACAAGATGGTTTTACCATGAGACATGGATTTAAATACCAACTCTAATCATCACTGCAAATAATATGGAAGACTAAACTCTTTATATGATTCCGGGGCAACTAACTGAATGGAAATGCCAGTCAACACACTTCCAGAGAATAGCACTGCATCCAGGCACCGTATGGCCAGGGCCAGGCACCGTGAGAATACAGAGATACAGTCAAGTCCACCTTTATGAAATGAATGAAAACAGGACATGGAAAACAACTATGAAAGAGCAAATCAATTCCCACATTAAAATCAGATTTATGTGCAATGAATTATGGGTATGCTAAATTAACACTATGCATGTTTCAAGTTAAAAATCACTTGAAATTGTCAGTTTTCACCTTTTCAAATCTGAGAAGGCTTGTTTATGAATAGTATATAATTGAACATTTTAACATCTGAAAGCAAAACTAAGATCTTTACGGAAGAAGTGCTTTGCAGGTGTAAAAACATTTACACAGAAGTTTAACAGTCATTTGCTGAGACCCAAACAAAAGGAGACATATACATAAACATATGTTTTATTCTATAAATGTGTACATCACCATAGTCAATTAGCTATGCTTTGAACTTTTAGTCAATTTTCATTTTTGCAAGTGATCTTTATATTTGCTGAAGTAAAGGATTACAAACTATTCCTACATTTTGAAAGAAAGTATAAATTACCTTGAATATCGGGTGGGGAAGGAACGCCATTTAAGTAATGAAAAAACAAAGCAGAACACTTCAGGAAAGGCATGATTCCAGCTCTGACACTCCTCCACAGATGCCAGCCAGATGGTATTTCTTTCAAGGCACTAAAAAAAAAAAAAAAAAAAGACTACTGGGAAATCTAAGAAAAGGTCACCGTACTAATAACATAGAGTGAAAACAGAGTTGACGGTCGTTTGGAACTGATGGCATGTATGCTTAAAAAGAGTGGGTTAATAGGCAAGTAGTTGCATGTTACTGTAGGATTCCAGGTGTAAGTGGTGACACAGCCTCCAATGCTGTTACTAAAATTTATCAAACTAATATAGTAACGTAAAGAGAAAATGTGGAAAATGAAAAGTTGTCTAGGATGGACTCAAACTACTGGGTTCAAGCAATCCTCCTACCTCAGCCTCTCGAGCAGCTGGGACTACAGGACATGCCACTGCACCCAGCTCTTATAAGCCACATTTTAAATAGATTTGTAATATTTTGGAACACATCCATCACTATCTATATCAAACTATTCCCCTGCAAACACTTAGACTGCTTTCAATTCTTTGTTAATATAAATAACTTCAGAGTGTACATCTTTTTCTTTTTGAGACAAGGTCTCACTTTGTTGTCGAGTCTGGAGTGCAGTGGTGCGATGATGGCTCACTGAAGCTTTCACTGCCCTGGGTGATCTGGCTACTTCAACTTCCTGAGAAGACGGGACTACAGGCACATGCCACCATGCCCGGCTAATTTTTGTATTTTTTGTTTCGCCATGTTGGCCAGGCTGGTCTCGAATGCCTGGGCTCAAGCAATCTGCCGGACTATAGTCTTGAGCCATGGCACCTGGCTGGAGTGTCCATCTTTATATGCCTATATGGTTTTTTTCTATGTGTTGAATTATTTTGTTAACGTAGGTTCTCAGAAATGGGATACTTTAGTCAAAAAATGGATATTTTAATAATTCTTGACTTGACAGATTTTTTTTTTTTTTTTTTTAGACAGAGTCTTGCTCTGTCACCAGGCTGGAGTGCAGTGGTGTGATCTTGGCTCACTGCAACCTCTGCCTCCCAGGTTCAAGTGATCCTCCTGCCTCAGCCTCCTGAGTAGCTGGGACTACAGGTGCCTGCCACCACACCCAGCTAATTTTTGTATTTTTAGTAGAGACAGGGTTTCCACATATTGGTCAGGCTGGTCTCGAGCTCCTGACCTTGTGATCTACCTGCCTCAGCCTCCCAAAGTGCTGGGATTACAGGTGTGAGCCACCGCGCCCAGCCTACAAGTTCTTGATATATACTGTTGAAAGCTAAGCAAACCACTGAATTGCTATTTGTAGCAAATCATGACTCTAACCATACATGAAATTCTAATAATTTCATTTTATTCCTGCCACTACTGAATATTACCTTAAGAACAAATTATGTCAATTTAATTTGCAGTTTTAAATTCCCATTCCCAATGAGACAACATAAGTTGTAGAACAGCAACTTTCCAAAGTACATTTGATTTAGCCTCTAGTCTGTGTCAGATCCTCTGAGCAAATGAAGGGTTCCACAGCCAAATAAATGTGGGAAGCTCTGCATATCATCACCTTTCTCCCAGATTTCTAATTATGTTAGTATATGAACAGCTCAGACAAGTCCTGCAGATCACTCCACATCTTTTTTTAAAAATATGTCAACAGACAACAATTTCCCCGAATTAACAAACGAATTCCTTTCTTATGCTATCATCATTTAGCAATATTTAGGGAAACGTGTATTATATAAAGACAACTAACTCACCTTCCCGTATACTGGTGAAGTGTTTTATACAAAGCAAGAACTGCTGATTCTTCTTCACAAGTGGGATTTTCTTGATCCATGCCATTCTCTTCTGAAAGATAAGGAAATACTAGTACTCTGTATTTTCCAGTTAAGTGTTGTCAAAAGGACTGAAGACAGTAAGCATGCAAACATATTCATAAACTCACATATAACATGAAATATTCCCAGAAAACATGCAAAATTTTAATCCCTCAAGTGGGAGCACAGCACTGATCTCCATCAAACCAAACAGCCAGCTGGCATGTTTTAAGTAAAATCAAATAAACATATTGTCTTAAAGTATATGAAAAACAGGAATTTTGAATGTAAAACATAATTTAATGATGAACTCGTGGGCATTAACAAATGTAAGTTAAAAATAAAACTGGCAATCTAAAACATAAGATTCTAATCGATTTAATTACTATCCTACACATTACTGAACTTATAAAATTAAAAAAAAAAAATAGAAACATTCACATTACCAGGAAATTTCAATAGGCGAAAGAAATGTTTCAAAACTTTTCATATGAGGATACACAGGATAAAGCAGCCTAATTATAATTCATCTATTATTTTTATCCAAATATCTTTTCCTCTAATACTTTTTTTTCTTAAACTCTGAAAACCCAAGTATTTCCTTCAAGAAGCTGACAAAAAGGCAAGATTTACCTGTACATGAGGTAAGTAAGATCTGTATGATGTGTGCCATAGTAACCAGATGGAAAATGTGAAGGTCTCCAGTGCCAAGGCTGATCCCTGAAAAATCCTGACACTGCAACGCAGGGAAGGCGAGCACCATGCCCACCTAGGCATCAAACACAGGACATCAGACAGATCGCCCTTCCTTTCACTGCTAAGCATATGTCCATCTTCTTACTTTTACTTCTGTTTTGATTTTTTTTAAGACAGATTCTCACTCTGTTGCCCAGGGTGGAGTGCAGTGGCGTAACCTCAGTTCACTGTAACCTCCACCACCTGGGTTCAAGTGATTCTCCTGTCTCAGCATCCTGAGTAGCTGGGATTACAGGCATGCATCATCATGCCCGACTTTTTGTAATTTTAGTAGAGTCAGGGTTTCACCGCATTGGCCAGGCTGGTCTCAAACTCCTGACCTCAGGTGAACTGCCTGCCCTGGCCTCCCAAAGTGCTGGGATTATAGGCGTGAGCCACCACACCCAGCCACATTTCCATTTTCTTACTGTGATCTCTCCTGAGTTCAGCTTCTCCCTTTAAGAAATCTTTGCTCTTAAAGAAAGGGTGTACATATTAGAAAATCCAACAGGACTGGCTACATGAAAAGACTTAAGAGTTACAGGACTCTTGGTGGGCACTATGACTTCATTAATCCAGTAGGTCCCCTATACATAGCTTACTGTTAATAATAATAAAAACAACATTTGAACTCTTTCCAGGGAGTAGGCACTTGAAAAAACATGGGTTTTGGACGCACAAAGATCTAGATATGAATCCTACCTCCTCCTCTTCTGAGCTTTTTTACACAAATTTACTCTGATCAGGCCTCAGTTTTCCTACTGGTGAACTAGAGATAATACGTTCGTGTAAACAGTAGAGATGTAAGTGTGAATGTACGTAAAAGCTGACGGGTGCACAAATGCTAGCTTTAGCTTTGTTGGCCTCTTGCTAGCTGTATGGCAGTATAAGTGGTGGTGGTATTAGTCGCAGCAATGAGAACAGTAATAGCCAGCATTTATTAGGAATATATTGCTCTAAGTGCTTTACATGGATTAACTCATTGAGTTCTGACATAGTCATATGAAGTAGGCACTAACCAACTTAAAAGGCGCAGAATCTGAGATCCAGAGAAGGGGACAGCACTTGGGGCTGCTGGGTGTGGTGGCATACTCTGTATCCTGTGCAAGGGAACCCAGTTGAGGTGGGGCTGAAATTTGGTCACCCACTATTTGGATAGCTGTGTGTCTTAGCACCAGGATGTACCGGCTCAGAAGATGTACCTTTCCCTGAATTATAAGGGGGTGTCTGCTGCTAAGTAGTGTGGCCACAGGGCTGTATCTGCCAGATTTTCAACAAAATGTACAAAAGCACTGTATGGGCCAGCAGCAGGGCTTCTGGTTTTTTTTTTTTTTTTTTTTTTTTTT
>NW_022436981.1:722353-778920 GCF_009761245.1 Sapajus apella | reverse complement strand
TTTTTTTTTTTTTTTTTTTTTTTTTGAGACAAAGTCTCGCTCTGTTGTCCAGGCTGGAGTGCAGTTGCACAATCTCTGCTCACTGCAACCTCCGCCTCCCGGATTCAAGCAATTCTCCTGACTCAGCCTGCTGAGTAGCTGGGATTACAGGTGTGCACCACCACGCCCAGCTAATTTTTTGTATTTTTAGTAGAGATGGGGTTTTACCACGTTGGCCAGGCTGGTCTCGAACTCCTGACCCCAAGTAATCCATCCACCTTGGTCTTGCAAAGTGTTTGGATTACAGGCATGAGCCACTGCACCTGGCCTGTTGCTGGTGTTTTTATCTCTTTACAGGTTAAAAAGCACAGAGAGGTTAAAACACTGACCTCAGTCACAAAGCAAAATAAGAGACAGAGGATGTCTTGATAACCAGGTCAAGTCTCTCAACGAGGCTCCTAAATGTTTTCTTTTTTAGGTTTCTCATAAAAGAATTATACTCAGAAGGGGTAAGGAAATCATAGGATAACTCCTTCCTGTCTGCCACTACACTGCTCACCAAACCTAAGGTAAAGTTACATAATATGACAGAGAAGTTCAAACAAACTGCAAAATACCCACCAATAAATGAAACATGTCAATATCTAATATGCATGGAAGGTCTTCATGGCCGTCATTAGGCACCAATGCTAGAGATTTAAAGAAAAATACATGAGCATATTTCATATGACAACATATGTTAAAATGCGTATAATCTGCTTTAAATTTATCTTCTTGCAAGATATGTAAGAATTTATAAGCTAGAGCTTACATATAAGAAAACCAGTACTACTAAATATTTAATTCATTATTGAGAGAAGCTGAACCATTAAAAACAAAATTTCAGAGGATGAGAAATGACCATAACATGCATTACATGAGTATTAAATGTATTAATACTCACATGCAAAAAGTTTACAAAAATGTCCTTGCACCACTGAAAGCAATGCCACTGTCCAGTGTGCTGCTGCAAATCTCGTCAGTGACCTAAGACAGTCATCCTGAATTAAAGAAACCAACACAATTAACAAAAAAACCAACATATAAAGCAGTTGTCTTTCAGGAATGCCAGTTCAGAGCACAGCTGGATGCACAATGAAACTGCTCTAGATGGTATGGAACCAAATCTATGACATCTCAATGACATGTCTCTAACACAGGATAAATGAAATGGGAAATGTCTAAGTGTATGCTGAATACATGAAACCTATCTCTTTGCCACCATGTTGCTGGCTTTCTCTAGAAAAGAAAAGAATACAGAATATATGCAACAGACAGAAAGCAAGGGACACTCTCAAGATGAAGATGCAGGCTGGGAGTGGTGGCTCACGTCTGTAATCCCAGCACTTTGGGAGGCCGAGATGGGCAGGTCACCTGAGGTCGGGAGTTCGAGACCAGGCTGGCCAACATGGAGAAATCCTGTCTCTACTAAACATAGAAAATTAGCCGGGCATGGTGGTGCACGCCTGCAGTTCCAGCTACTCAAGAGGCTGAGGCAGGAGAATTGCTTGAACCTCGGAGGTGGAGGTTGCAGTAAGCTAAGATCGCGCCACTGTACTCCAGCCTGGGCAACAGAGCAAGACTCTATCTCAAAAAACAAATAAACAAGCCAAGATGCGGATGCAGTATTTCTTTATTTTTATCCCAAAGAGATACTCTAAAACATATATTTCTTATGTTTATCCTACAGAGATATTCTAAAATGTGGATACTCTTCTTTAAAATGTAGAGTATCCTAAAGAGATTCTCTAAATGTAGTTTCCCCAATATTTGGAGTATCCTAAAAAGATATTTGGACATATTCACTAAAATGGGGGCACAAATGAGGGTGCCTGCAGCTATTAAAAACTGTTATGAGGACTAAAAAGCAATAATAAGAAAACTCTTGATTTAAAGAATAAGGTAGAAACAAAGCTACATGTGAGTACCAATTGTAATCAAGCATGAATATGCTAATAGAAAAAGATGGATATGTGATAAGTTGATGACTTTTTCTTCCTGCTTATTTTTTCATTTTCCAAATTTTCTGTAATGTTGTGTGGTTCAATAAATATTGAGGTCCTACTATATACACTAGGTCTTGGTTCTGAAGATCTTCAAATAAAACTCATTCTCCCTTCTCCTGCTCTCAAAGAGCTTAAAGCCCTGGGGGTGGGAAAGGAAAAAAGTGGGGAAGGGGGCAGGCATCACACGTGAGAGAACTCTAACTCACAGTACATGCTCGGAGGGCTTTCTCCGGGAAAGGAAAGCTTGGACAGCATCTTTCAGTAGCAGTCTGCTTAGGGCATTCTAGACAAAGGAAATTGAATATGCAAGGCTTGGGAACTAGCACTGAGGAATTCGAAGTGATTCTACAAGTCTGGACCACAGGGGCAGGAACTGGGAGGAGGTGATAATGGAGAAATAGGTTAAGAAGTTTGTAGAAGTATGAAGAATATGATTAGGGTTGTTTTTGGAGGAAGTCCTCTGATAATGTGTTAGAGAAGGGTGAGATTCTCGGTAAAAACTGTTACAATAATCTAGGCAAGAAATGATAATGGGGCTGAACCAAATGAGTAGAAGGAGCGGAAAGGATTTGACAGACTTTGCTGACCAACTGAATGTGAATGCCCAGGCTAAATAATGTATCCAGGCTGGGTGCAGTGGCTCACACCTGTAATCCCAGCACTTTGGGAGGCTGAGGCGGGTAGATCACCTGAGGTCAGGAGTTCAAGACCAGCCTGGCCAAGTTGGTGAAACTCTGTCTCTACTAAAAACACAAAATAGCCAGGTGTGGTGGCGTGAACCTGTAATCCCAGCTACTCGAGAGACTGAGGCAGGAGAATCGCTTGAACCCAGGAGGCAGAGGTTGCAGTGAGCTGAGATTGCGCCACTGCTGTCCAGCCTGGGTGACAGAGCGAGACTCTGTCTCCAAAAAGAAAAAAAAAAAACTGTTGGTGTGTATAAAATCACACACATACACACAAACACACACACACTCTCTCAAAGAATATGAAATATGAAATGAAATTAAAAATTGCTTTTTCTTTTTTAAAATCTGTATTTAAACATTTTTCACCACATGGATTATCTGTAAAATAAAATAAAACATGCTTTAAAATAACTTGGCCAAAGAAAGGAAGCAAAGAGCTAGGGTGCTAGACTGAAGGAAGGCAACACTGAGAGCAAGAATAAGAGGATAACTAAGCACACTCGTCCACAGAGGAAGTGCATGGAGAAAAAGAAGAGAGGACACTGATGAGGAAGAGATGGATTCCACAGATGCGCATTCTTCCAAACCACATAGAAGAAAGGGTAATAGGATCCCTTATCCTCTGATACAGGAGTGCATGGAGTTATTCATAAGTTTTAACAGTGGAGTCGGGAAAACAGAAGTTGTTCACCCTAATAGTTATACACTTTAAAAAATTAAATTAAAAAATTTAAATAATAGACTGCATTTTATTATTATTATTATTTTTTTTTTTCTGAGACAGAGTTTCGCTCTTGTTGTGCAGGCTGGAGTACAATGGTGCGATCTCAGTTCACAGCAACCTCCACCTCCTCGGTTCAAGTGATTCTCCTGCCTCAGCCTCCCAACTGATCTGCCCACCTTGGCCTCCCAAAGTGCCGGGGTTACAGGCATGAGCCACTGCGCCCTGCCTAGACTGCATTTTATAAGGCCAGCATAACTCTGATGCCAAAATCTTACAAGAAAAAAAAACCAGGCCAATCTCTCTTATATGCATAGGTGTAAAATCTTAGACAAAACATCACACGGCTGTGTGGAGTAGCTCATGCCTGTAATTCCAACACTTTGGAAGATTTAAGTGGGAGGATCCCTTGAGCCTAGAAGTTTGAGACCAGCCTGGGCAACATAGTGAGACCCTGTCTCTAAAAAAAAATGAGAAATAAAAAATAACATATCACAAATCAAATATAGTGATATATAAAAATGGATAATATACATAAACGGGTTGAAATTATTTCAAGAATGCAAGATTAGTTTAACATGTGAAAGTTAATCAACGTAAAATGATTAACACAAAACCATATTAATAGAAAAAAGTAGACGCAGTAGCAGCAAGAGTATCCCGAAGTAGTGTGAAGTATATAACATCAAGAAATGTATAAAACTGCCTTGTAAACTAGATAAAATTCTATACTATATGCCTGTATTTTCAATAATCGACATATTAGCTCTTAGTGTGGCAAAAAACATCATTGTCAACATTGATCATAGATCATATTATAGTCAAGACTGATATGAATTGCCATTCTGCTGATTCACTATAAAGATGCAATTCAGGGCTGGGTGTAGTGGCTCACACCTGTAATCCCAGCACTTTGGGAGGCTGAGGCGGGTGGATCACCTGAGGTCAGGAGTTCGAGACCAGCCTGGCCAACATGGTGACATCCCGTCTCTACTAAAAATACAAAAATTAGCTGGGCATGGTGGTGTGTGCCTGTAATCCAGCTACTTGGGAGGCTGAGGCAGAAGAATCTTTTGAACCAGGAGGCAGAGGTTGCAGTGAGCAGTGAGCTGAGATTGCGCCACTGCACTCCAGCCTGGGCAACAGAGAGAGACTCCTTCAAAAAAAAAGAAAAATGCGATCAGGCCGTATCCCTAGATACTCTAGTTCAGCAAGTCCACAGGGGCCCAGATACCTATATTTTTTACAAACTCCAAAGAGATTTTTAATGCAGAACTTCCAGCTGAGAACGTCTGATACTGAAGCTATAGTCCTAAAACAATAAAGAAGGCCTTGAGATGCTTTAAAAATAAATAAATAAATAAGGGTCCAGAGACTAGGTGTGTGCAATGACAAAAGCCAGCAAACTAGTTGATAAGTTGTCCCATGTAACTCTATTTTCTACACCGGTTTTTGTTTCTTGGTTAGGTCCTTATATCACTGGTTCTCAATCCTAACTCCTAAGAAGCTTTTAAAAAATATTAGTGTCCATCTTCAAAAACTGATTTAACTGATCTGTGTCAGGGCCTGACATTAAACACACACACACACACACGCTCTCTCACTCTCTCTCTCTCTCTCTTTCACAACTTCTGTTTGAGGAAAAACAAAACAATCAATCCCCCAAAATCTTCCAGGTGATTCTACATGAATACACTGAGATGATTTTGCTCTCAAAGGCACTTTTGTTTTTTTTGAGACAGGGTCTCACTCTGTCACCCAGGCTGGAGTACTGTGATGTGACCATAGCTCACTGTAGCCTCGACTTTCTGGGCTCAAGTGAGTGTCCCACCTCAGCCTCCTGAGTGCCTGGGACTACAGCTGCATGTCACCATAGCTGGCTAATTAAAAAATTTTTTTTGTAGAGGTGGAGTCTCATTATGTTGCCCAAGATGGTCTTGAACTCCTGGGCTCAAGCCGTCTTTCTTCCTTGACCTCCCAAAGTGCTGGGATTTACAGGTGTGAGCCACTATGGCCTCAAAAGCACTTTTATGATTGAAAGCTTAAACAGCAGGAAGTTTATGACATTAGCAGATACTAGCTACAAAGTGAAAAGCAGCAAGCTTTGACTGTATACTCCTTTGTTTTCCTCTGCATTAAATGTGCTCAGTTTGACATTAATTTGCACTTATTTATACATGTTGCTTTTAAAAGATGGTTAAATGTGTGTTGTTTTATATTTCCATTTATAGTGTTAAAAACTCAAGACTATGCACTCTAGTTTTAGTTTTCCATATTTTCAAGTACTTCACCAAGAGCTCTGAATGAAAAGAGAGGTATAGTTATTTCCTGAAGTTTATTTATTAATTAAAAAAATTTTTTTTGAGACACAGTCTTGCTCTGTTGCCAGGCTGGAGCACAGTGGTGCGGTCTCGGCTCACTGCAACCTCCGCCTCCCGGGTTCATGCGATTCTCCTGCCTCAGTCTCCCAAGTAGCTAAGACTATAGGAGCACCACTATGCCCAGCTAATTTTTGTATATTTTTAGTAGAGAGAGGGTTTTACCATGTTGGTCAGGATGGTCTGATCTCTTAATCTTGTGACCTGCCTTGGCCTCCCAAGTACTGGGATTACAAGTATGAGCCACTGCACCTGGCCTCGTGAAGTTTACTTGAAAGAAAAACTAAACCACAAACGTTACTTCTTTAATATCCTTACAGAAAATGGGTTTTTACTATGACAGAAGTGAATGCAGTAAGTAACTACTGCAGGTCCATGAGATTAAAAGAAGCAGAACCACCTAACTTCCATTCCACCCTTTCATGAATTGAATAAACTGAGAACTTACCAGTCTGCAAGGTAAAGGACCAAACAATGGTTTATCTTCATCACTCAGAATTCTTTCTATGAATTAAAGATGGTTAAAATGGTAAATTTTATGTTATGTACATTTTAATATAATTTTTTTAAAAGGTTAAAAAAAGCAATTCTACAGACAGTACAATATTGTCAGGTTTCAGAATCTTCAAAGTCATTTCACAAGAATTAAGCTTGGTTACAGAGTAAAAATGAACAGTACATTTCTGCAACTGACAAGAAGCTATAACCACCACCAAGAGTTCTCTGTTGCTGTGGTTAATTTATGAACTATCAAACTAGTATTTTGTCAGTACACTACATTTCTTGCTTCTCAGTCTTATTATTTCTTCATATTGTTGCCCACATTAAACATTTCATTTAAAAACATGATTCTACACATAATTCATATCAACGAATGCTTCTGACTTACAGAGGAACAGCTGTAAATCTCTTACCTATGCTTTGGATGGTGTATGCACAGCTACCCCAACACATTATGGGCACACGAGGATCCTCTTCATTGGGATGAACCTTTAGTCCCACCTTGTATGTAGCAGTTCCAAATGTCGTTAGCATTTCTTTTATGCTCTCAGAATAAGGGTTCCTGAAGTAAACGTGTAAAATTAGCTCAGAACAATGTGCACATATCAATCAAATGGTTCAGTTTCTTAACAGTTCTTTGCTATATTGAAATTGAACCCCTTCACATGTATCTAGTGGTAACTGTACGCAGAATGATTACAGATACGCAACTGCCCCTGCCCAAGAGGAGTTAGGCTTTTTGATTTAGCAGGGGTGAGGCACAGGCTGAAAACAGGGTGCTGGGCAAAGGTCTACAGACTAAACAGTGAGATCCTTGACCCTGTTTCCCATCCTGAGAACATCAGCAGTGTACACCCTCTGCCACAGAGATTAGTTTTTCCAGTGAACAATCCTCAGGGGAAAGTTGTTTTTATACACTGACATATGGGGGTCACCAAGTAAAAGACTGGAGGTGTCCTGATCATCTTTACTGTGAGGCTTGCAAGTCAGCAAGCTCCAATCTGTCCACCAGGTACTCTTATGCTCATTGGCTTAAGTTATCCAAGGACCAATAAACATTTAAGGAAAGCATCAAAGAGATACACCAAAATAAAGAAGCAGAGAAACAGAACTCAGGGGAAACAGACAATGTAGAAAGTAAAAAACTTATAAGCAAATTAGGGTATCAGTTCAATAGGGGCAACAGTGAGCTAATACAACGACCTCAAAAAACAAAATCCAGGAGAAAATTATTTAAGAAACAACATAAAAAATTCTCAGAAATGAAGGATATGAATGTTCAGATTCAAAAGGTTTATTGAAAGCCTAGCAAAATAAATAAAAAAAGATTCATATACCAAGAAATATCACAGAAAATTTCAAAACACTGAAGAGATAAAGAGAATATCTTAACAGTTTTCAGAAGTAACAGAGTTATTAGCCTGGGTGCAGTGGCTCATGCATGCAATCCTAGCACTTTGGGAGGCCAAGGTGGGTGGATCATTTGAGGTTGGGAGTTCGAGAACAGCCTGGCAAACATGGTGAAACCCTGTCTCTACTAAAAATACAAAAAATTAGTGGGGCATGGTGGTGCATGTTTGTAGTCCCACCTACTTGGGAAGCTGAGGTACGAGAATCCCTTGAAACTGGGTGGCGGAGGTTGCAGTGACCTGAGATCGTGCCACTACACGACCCTGTCACTTCATTCTGGGTGACAAGAGCGAGACTCTGTCTCAAAAAAAAAAAATGTAGTAATAGAGGTACAAAGGAACCAGGCATGGTGGCTCACGCCTGTAATCCCAACTACTCGGGAGGCTGAGACGGGAGGATCACTTCAGCCCAGAAGTTCAAGGCCAGCCTGGACAACGTAGAGAGAACTTATATCTAAAAAAATTGTAAAAAAGTGCCTGGGTGTGGTGGCTGATGCCTGTAATCACAGCACTTTAGGAGGCCAAGGTGGGTGGATCATCTGAGGCCAGAAGTTCGAAACCAGCCTGGCCAACATGGTGTGAAACCCCGTCTCTAATAAAAATACAAAAATTAGCCAGGTGTGGTGGTTCATGCCTGTAATCCCAGCTACTTGGGAGGGTGAGACAGAAGAATTGCTTGAACCCAGGAAGCAGAGGTTGCAGTGAACTGAGATCGCACCACTGCACTCTATCCTGGGTGACAGAGTGAGAACCTGTCTCAAAAAAACAAAAACAGAGTCGGGTGAGGTTGCTCACACCTGTAATCCCAGCATTTTGGGAGGCTGAGGTGGGCAGATCACGAGGTTAGGAGATTGAGACCATCCTGGCTAACATGGTGAAGCCAAGTCTTTATTAAAAATACAAAAAATTAGCTGCGCATGGTGGCCCACACATGTAGTCCCAGCTACTGAGGAGCCTGAGGCAGGAGAATCGCTTGAACCTGGGGAGGTGGAGGTTGCAGTGAGCCAAAAATCTTGCCACTGCACTCCAGCCTGGGTGACGGAGCGAGACTCCATCTCAAAAAAACAAAACCAAAAGCCAAAAATAGTTACAAAGAAACAGGAATTAGAATGGCATTAATTTCTCAATGGATATAGAATTTAGTAAAATAATAGCTTCAAAATCTAGATGAAAAGTTACTTCTAACCTATAATTCTATACCCATATTATCAATTGAGCATATGAATAAAATGAACATATTTTCAAACATGAAAATATACCATCCAGGTATCTTTTCTTAGGAATCTGCAAAAAGAGCAAGTATTTAAGAAAGAGGAAGACACTCAATCCAGAAAATAAGAGGAGCAGGGTCAAGAGAAGTGATAGCTGTCTCCTATCTTGACTGCAAGATAACAGAGGCTGTGTAGGGAAGGAGGGATCATCTGACATGTCTGAGCACTTAGAAAAGCTGTCAGGAAGCCAGGTATGGTGGCTCACTCCTGTAATCCCAGCACCCTGGGCGGCCGAGATGGGTGGATGACCTGAGACCAGCCTGAGCAACAATGGAGAAACCCTATCTCAACTAAAAATACAAAAATTAGTCAGGCGTGGTAGTGCATGCCTGTAGTCCCAGCTACTTGGGAGGCTGAGGCAGGAGAACTGTTTGAACCTGGGAGGGGAGGTTGCAGTGAGCTGAGATCATGCCACTGCACTCCAGCCTGGGTGACAGAGTGACACTCTCTCTCAAAAACGAGGAAAAAAAAAAAAAAAGAGAAAAAGAAAAATTGTTAGGCACTGGAGAGATCTACTGTACCATTCAGAAAAAAACAAAAAATACATATACAGAAAAAAAGTACATGAAAAAGACAAGGCAATTTTTAATTATAAAAAAGACAAACTGTATAAGAAAGGAAATATAATTCTAATATGCAACTTGTATTAGCAGAAACACAGTTATTGTAAAGTAAAATTGACAACTAGATTTAACCAAAAACTGAAATAATTTACCAGTCAACAGTGAAAATACTGTCCATTAGAGATATGGAAGTAAACACTAGAAGTGACGAACACAGCAAGAGGACTGGGGGACTGGGCAGACAGAAAACTGAAGTTTTTTCTTTCTTTTCTTTTTTTTTGAGATGGAATCTCTGTCTGTCGCCCAGACTGGAGTGTACTGATTGGTGCGATCTTGGCTCATTGCAATCCCCGCCTTCCAAGTTCAACTGATTCTCCTGCCTCAGCCTCCCAAGTAGCTGAGATTACAAGTGTGCACCACCACGCCCAGCTAATTTTTGTATTTTTTTTTTTTTTTTTTTTTTTTGAGACGGAGTTTCGCTCCTGTTACCCAGACTGGAGTGCAATGGCGCGATCTCGGCTCACCGCAACCTCCGCCTCCTGGGTTCAGGCAATTCTCCTGCCTCAGCCTCCTGAGTAGCTGGGATTACAGGCACGCGCCACCATGCCCAGCTAATTTTTCGTAGTTTTAGTAGAGACGGGGTTTCACCATGTTGACCAGGATGGTCTTGGTCTCTTGACCTCGTGATCCACCCGCCTCGGCCTCCCAAAGTGCTGGGATTACAAGCGTGAGCCACCGGGCCCGGCCTCAATTTTTATATTTTTAGTAGAGACAGGGTTTCACCGTGTTGGCTAGGCCGGTCTTGAATTCCTGATCAAGTGATCTTTGGGAGCCTTGGCCTCCCAAAGTGCTGGGATTATAGGCGTGAGCCACCATACCCGGCCTGATGCTTTTTCTATTCAAGTCTTATAGGTCTGTATTTATTGAATTACTTAGTACCTGCCAGGCACAGCTTCCGGGTAGCTTTATGTACATTATATCACTTTATTCTAATAACACCTATGAATTATCCTAACTTAACAGATGAGGGAATTGAGGTACAGAGAGTCAAGCAGTTTGTCCAAAGTTGTACAGTTAATAAGCTGTGGTACTGATTAGATGCTGTCAAGGAGAGTCAGGTAAAGAAAGGGGTGTGGTGGGTGGGGGGAGGTCAGCAATGCCGACTGGGAGAAAGAGGTGAGAGTTAAACACGCCACGTGGCTCTGAGATTTTTTTCAATGTACAGCAATAGATACCATCATGCAATGCTTTTTTTGCTGTTGTTTTTGAGACAAGGTCACACTCTGTCACCCAGACTGGAGTGCAGTGGCACAGTGAAGGTTCACTGCAGCCGCCACCTCCTGGCTCACACTATCCTCCTGTCTCAGCCTGTGCTTAAACGTTAGCACTAAAGATCACTATAACAGTTTGCTCCCTTGCTTGCCAAATCACATTCCTCCTAACCGCTGACTTAATCATTTATTTCAGATGGGTCAGACTGAAAAGGAATAAAATAATATACTCACTTAGGATGAAAATCAGGCCTGAACCCTTCAGGGAGCTGTAATTCATTCATATTTTCTGAATTCTTTGAAGAGGCATTATCTATAGAAACAGGCATTTTTGTACTATTATTCAACAGATGACAATATTCCTATAAAGTATGGTCATATAGTTAAAGAAATTAAAAACAATAGGAAAAAAATTCTCTAATAAAAATTGGCATAACAACCATATGAAACATGAAAACACTATTGCTCTAGTTGACCAAGGCCCTTTCTTCAGTTATCTATGCTTTTCCTCATAGTGCAGCCACTAAAACAAAAACATGAGTACCTATTCTGTTTCTATGAAAACGAGTGATATAGATCCTGTTCATATTACGTTCCCACAAGGTCATAAGTGCAGTGCATGGTATATGAAACTTGGGAAGCCTTTGGGAATGCCAACAGTAAGGTGAGTTAGCCCACCAAGAACTAAAGCTAGCTCTGCAACACTCAGTTACATCTCCCCCACCTCCAGAAGCTCTTCAATAAAATGGGGGAATAAGTGAGAAGTGTTTATTATAAACTTCACATGAACTTGTGTGTTTAAGGAATAAGGAGTAATGCAGTGAAGTCAAGTTTTGTTTATTAAGACAAGGACAATTAGAATGAGTCAAATTTTAACTGGGAGGTTTTACTTTTAAACAATTTCTTCTGGAAAAACATTTTCTGATGACCTCGGACTTTAGGGAAAAATGAAAACAGGTTACCAGAACTTACTAGGAGTACTTTCTTCTTTCCTAAGAAACTGTAATGCTTTTATTTGCTGAGATATTGTTCTAATCCACTGAGTCAGATTTGGTTGGTCTGAAAAATTTAACCTGCTAGAAAAGATTATAGAAAGTATTTAGTGTTTTATTATTGTTCCTTAAGATACAAAAGACTCCTTAAATGATCAAAGGCATATTTTAGACACACTCCAAATATTAAAAACAAAAAGGATAAGGGAAAATTTGTTGCCTAAAAAAAAATTCAGGATATTGGCCAGTGGAAATGAATATATTATTTGTCATTATGATGGTAATAACACTGTATTAAAAATCTCACTCTTCAGTACTGGAATTTGCTAAAATTTCTTAAGTATCACAATCGCCATCACTATTAATATCTACCATGTGCTTATTATATTACAGGCAGTCAGTAAGTCATTTTACTGCAACTATCCTATGGTATTAGATTTAACCCTCAAAATATCCCTACATTTTGTTTTAGGTTGTATTATTTTTTGCACAGGTTGTATTCCTGTATTATTTGTTTAGGTTGTATTCCTATATTTTGCAATAGGTTGTATTATTGTCCCCATTTTACAGATGAGGAACCTGAGGTTTAGAGCTATGTAACTTGACTAAGGCCAAATAAGGGACAAAGCTAGCATTCAAACTTGGCTCTGTCAGATTCCAGAGCCTGTGTTCTTTTTATGACTGTATTCAAATACGACTAAACCATAATAGAATCTCATGGGCAAAAATCAAAAAGTGGACCAATAAAGTGGCAGGTGAAATCCAACAAGGGTGATTTCTTCTTATACACAGTTAACCTCAATCTAACAATAATCAATTTCTTTATCAGTTCAAATGCAGGTAAGTCAGTACCATGATATTCTTTTATAATTAAAAAGCATGAGCTTACACTCAAATCTACTAATATTTTAAGAACATTTTGTGGTAGCATAGACTAAGACACCACAATGTTTAACTCCTAAAACTGACAAGAAAAAACTGACTTTGTTTTGAACTGAATCCAAGTAACAACACAGAAATGGATCATTTATATTCACGTAACTTAATATTTGTGCATGCAAGGTAGATAGCATAATTCCACATTGAGAAATGAAATTCAGATTTGCATAGCAGATATTATCAAATCCATATTTGAAATGACTGTGTCCCATACTACTAATTCCTAACTAAAAGCATCCAAAAAATTATGAAGTTAAAGAAATTTTCTATTTTCTTTTTTTAGTTTGCTAGGCAAATTCTAAAAGAGCTAAAAATATGGAACACTTCGCGAATTTGCGTGTCATCCTTGTGAAAGAGCCATGCTGATCTTCTCTGTGTCATTCCAATTTTAGTACACGTGCTGCTGAAGCAAGCACTTACTTTATTTTTGACATAGGGTCTTGCTCTGTTACTGAGGCTGAAGTGCAATGGCATAATCAAAGCTCACTGCAGCATTGACCCAACTGAGCCTCCCACCTGAGTCTCCCAAGTAGCTGGGACTATAGGCATATGCCACTACATCCAGCTAACTTTTTACTTTTTGTAGAGACTATGTTGCCCAGGCTGGTCTTGAACTCCTGGGCTCAAATGATCCTCCCACCTTGGCCTCCCAAAGTGCTAGGATGATAGATGTGAGCCACAACGCCCAGCTGAGATTTTCCATTTAAAATATACCAGAAGATTTTCACTTTTTGCCTGGTTCTTGTAAGTAGGAATGGCCAGCAAATTGCAAAGAGTTTTATTCAAATTTTAGACTGTCCTATAAAGTCAGTTTGAGCTGTTCCATCTCCCCTTACTGAGCATCTCTTGAAAAGTGTATGGGAGATATTCAAAGTAGGGTCTCTAGAAATAAACCAGATACTTGGTTTTCATGAATACACAGGAATTTTATAGCTTAGAAACTGTTAATTTTTGGCCTGTTCCTCTCTAAAAACTAGAATCATATTCTGCAGGTCTTCTAGAAGAAATAACTAAAATTTGAAAAGTATCTGGAAAACTCTATGCAATTGCCTAGACTAGGTTTTCCTCCCTGATTTATTATTTCAATATCTTCAAAGCAAGCTATTGCTCTGTTATAAGTTGTCATAAGCCAAAACTTACTTGTTAAAAATATTTCTCGGAGGAAGCAGCAGAGGAATAACAGTATTACTCAAGCATTCACAAAGGGGGCAAAGGAATTCTCCGTTTTCTACATCATAGCTTGTATGTAAGCGTAATCTCTGTTGCCTTCGCTGTTCTTTAGCTTGAACGGAATCAAAATACCTTTACAATTAGAGAACATGAGGTATCAAAACAATGGTAATTTATATAAATGACAGCCACAAGCTTCAACATTTTAAATAAGTTGTTTCCACAAATAGTTCAAAAATGAAAATGTTTTAACACCATTATTTTTAACACGATTTTTGAGTGATTTTAAACTAAATTATTTTAAACATGATTTTTGAGTGATTTTAAAAATCAAAATGGATTAAAAGTTCTAAAACAGGAAAAAAAAAAAAAAAAAGAATGCCATGTAAAAAAGCATTCACAAAGCAGCAACAAATATTTCTTGGTGCCATTGTTCTCTAGCCACTTCCCCAAGGCTGGAGGTTTTTTTGTTTGTTTTATTTTTGAGATGGCGTCTTGCTCTGTCACCCAGGCTGGAATGCAGTGGCACGATACTGGTTCATTGCAACCTCTGCCTCCCATGTTCAAGCGATTCCCGTCTCAACCTCCCATGTAGCTGGGACTACAGGCAAGCGTGGTGGCTACATGTTAGAGGTAGTTCATAACTGGGTAAGCACAGTTCTAGAGTAATAGTAGTATTGATTTGTTGGTTTTGCAGAAGCATAGAAAACCCTAAGGTAGAATAAATTTAGGACTATGTCATCTTATCACAGGGAGCCATTATAATTTTGGGAAGTAACAAAGCAAGTACTAACATCTTTGGAATCAAGAGTTGTCCACTCTGGACCCAAAGAAAGACAACATTACCCTTCTAGTGTTTATCCTACTGTAAAAACCCTTTTCTTCATCCACAGACTGACACAGATAGATCCACTTCCTTCTTTGGAAGATAAACAAAAGACTTGGATATAAAGCTAAATTAAAAAATATATCTGACATACTTTACATCTATGACAAGGCAAGTAACTTTTGTTATTTGTTAAGCAATGATATGGAATTTTTTTCTTCAACATTTTTAGTTCTTTCCCCGTTTCTAGAATAAAATTTCCTCTATTTTAAAAATGTTGAGCCCTTAGATAAACTTCGCTTGACAAATATTAAGAATATAAATTACCTTTGCCAACAATGGGCATGCATAATGTGCCCACAGCTACTAGTGTGTGTTCCACAAGACAAGTCAGGGTGCATGAATAATGGATCATATTTTTCTGCATTACAAAACAAAACAAAAACAAAAAGCAAAGAATTTACTTTTCCTATAACAAATGTGTAACTTTAAATTGTAAAATCTTTGATAGACTTGTAAATTTGAAATGAAATGCTAATTTATTTCTTTTTATCTGAGATACCAATAATTTATGCAAGCCCTTGGATTATTTAGAAAGCAGGATTCTAATTTTCACAATCCACAGGAAATTAATTAAACAGTCTCAAATTGTAAACTGAAATTTGAATTGTGAATTTAAGTATATCCAATCTTTAGAACATTTCACGCTTTCAGGGCACTGAGATATTCCAATTCCTTCCATCATATCCTGAGCTTAAGGTAAAAGAGATACTCTCTTCATGGGGCTGCCTTATGTACGTTCAGGGCAGCTGGGTTACAATGATCTCTAATAAAAAATGTTTTGGCAGTAATGAAGCGCTCCCTAGAGGACAGACTGCCTAACGACACTCACACAGAGAATAATCGTTATCAGAGCCAAAGTGACAACAAAAAATATAAGCACATGCCAGATCAGATGGAGGAAAAAAAAAAATAATTGAGTCTTCTGTCCTGGTGCTAATTTTTATATTCAAAGGGGATGAAAAATCAAGAAGAACAGAATGGATGTCTGGCTTCTTTCGGAATGCTTTGAATTCTTTATATAAATTAGTATAATCTTAGAAATTTCCTAACACTCTAGGAAGAATTACTTCTATTTGCTTTAATAGTTTAAATTTACTTTAACACTAGAATGGTGCAAATGTCAAAGCATTAAGAAAATCTTTTATGATATATATTGTGAAAGCATTTAGAAAATCCACTTATAGCCAGCTAATGTTTTTTCTTCAGGAAGTAACAAATTAAATAAAATTAGCAACTTTGTTTTTGGCCTGGAATGAAATTTATAAAGCATGTAGTTCAAATAACCTTTTTTTTTAAAAAAAAAAAAAAAAAAAAAAAAGACAGGGTCTTGCTCTGTTGCCCAGGCTGGAGGGCAGTGGTGTGATCCCGGCTCACTGCAACCTGTCTCCTGGTTCAAGCAATTCTCGTGCCTCAGCCTCTCAAGTGCGCCTGCACTCTCAAGTGCACCTTTATTACAGGCGCACGCCACCACACTCGGCTAATCTTTTTTTGTACTTTTAGTAGAGACAGGGTTTCGCCATGTTGGCCAGGCTGGTCTCGAACTTCTAACCTTAGGTGATCCACTTGCCTCGACCTCCCAAAGTGCTGGGATTACAGGTGTGAGCCACCACATCCAGCCCAAATGACCATTTTAAAGATGAAGCAGACTAATCTTTCATAAGTAGGTTGTGAAGACTTTCCTAATACAGGGAAGGCAATTCTACAAGTGTGCTCTCAAGCCTCCTTTCACTCTGCAATGTGAAAGGCACTGGCTAAAGAAGTGCTCTGGGAATTCCCAAGACACAGTTCCTACTTTCAAGAAGTTTACTAGGTATTGCTGAAACATATGCATACAGAGCACAACCTACAAGCAGAGAAATAAATGTGTCTTTGGTGGACACAATCATGTGCAGTCTGGATCTCCCTGCTTTACTCCCTCAGTTGCTGAAAGAGAGCCCTCAACTATCCGACACGGTTAACTGTATCTCAAGAACCTGCTTTGATACACAGATACACAATCTGTGGTGGTATTACTATTCTAAGTCAGAATTTGGCTCAAGGGTTGCCTCTTACATAGCTAACTCTCCATCACTTTTCTCAGGAGATTCTACTCTGGCTCTATCAATAAGACAAAATAATTATTATTTCAATGTGTCAACAAATTACCGGGACTTTATAAGTGTGTAGAAGGATGGGAGACTGTTAAAGGCCAAAGTATGCAATGTTACATCACAAAGAAAAGCTTTTCTTTGAATCCCTGCTATTTATCAGCTATGTGATTCAGGTATAACTTTCTGGAGTGGTTCCACATCTGCCAAGTGGGGAATTCCTGCCAAAGTTACTTGCTAAAGACATGGCCCAATTCTATGGAGTTATTCTCAGATTTTAAAAATCTCAATGTATCATCAACCACATTATCTGGCTGTTGTTATTAATAGGGAAGATGAGGATCTAGCTATGACTTACCTGGATCTTGAATGAATTTACTTCTGTTTTTTGATAATACAGTTGATCTCTGAACAAATGCTGCCAAGACCATCGCCCTGCTTTCCACTTTAACTTCTTGTTCCTCTTGACACAATATACATGTAACAAATTGTCTTTGTTCAGGAACCTGAGTTTGTGTGGGACCCAGTGCTGTAAGTGTCATATCTGAAACCACAGGGCTGCAATACAAAGGTTATTAATATAATTAAGGAGTCTAAAAGCTTTCTATAGAATCATAAAATAGCAGACCACAGGTATGTACATATTTAACACATGGTTTTGATAACTTGGATTGTCAAGTCTTTGGTATGTATCAAAACCATCTCTTTTAATCCTCACAGTAATCTAATATGCAACACAGATGCCAAACACTCTAGGTAGCTGAGTATAGTGTACTCATTCTTTCACGAATGTCCAAGGTCTTCTGCAGAAAATACCAACTAGGTGTACACAGGAATTACCATATCTATACCCAGAGATTTCTAAGACTAAATCTTCTAAATGGAGGTCACAAAATTTACCTATGAATTTTACTAAATTACTTTAGGATTAAAAGTATTACAAGGAAAAAGTATTACAAGGAAAAAAAGCAACACTGCCCCTAGTTGAGAACAACTGGTCAAGAGATTAAATTTTTTTTTTTTTTTTTTTTTACCTGTTATCAAGAACAGCAGAGGTTGAGGCATCCAGTTCTAATGTCTGCTGAAAGAGTTCTTTGTTTTCATCAATGAAATGCCGCTGCATTTCAGACATCTGAGCCATGATCTTTTCTCTGCGCAATCTGGCGATCTCGGCTTTTCTCTTCCTCTCAGCTTTGTCTTTGTCTCTTGAACTCTGAAATTATGCTCCATTCAATTAGTCCATGAGATGCTAAAATGCACTTTTTTTTCCCCAAAGCAGAAATATTTTTATTGTACATACCAATTTAAAAACTATTCTGTAATCTCACTTATTTAAACAAGAGAAAAGACAAATTGACCTAACAAGTTTTAAAGAAAAAAAGCAGACAAAAAATAGCTACAACAAATAGAGATAAATAGTGGCACATTTCTTGGAATTTAAATGTTGTCAGAGTAACATCAACTGCCAAGTTCCTGCAGATACATTTAACTTGTTCACACTGAACTTGCTATAATTTTTTAGTATTATCACACTTTACTTTTTATACCTCTTCCATTATGGTTCCTTCTGTCTCTGTCATGGGACTGGTAGGTGAACTCTCCCTCATCTTTTTAATAGCATTAAAAGTCTACAAAAAAAATAAAAGTATCAGTATCCTGTACGAAACATTACCGCAATGTACACATAAGAAATATTTAATATTTCTTACAAAAAGCAGTCAATGTAGGAAATTTTACCTTTAATATCCACCGAATCATGTCTTTGTGGATTTCTAGGTAGGGAGCATTTTGTAGTGTTTCCAGCATAGCTAGTATGCTAGGAGAGTTTTTTGGCGCTTCGCCAGGTTCTATGGCAGAAAAATAAAAGGCACAATAACAACAGCTAACACTTCATAGTACTTATTCTATGCACAGTAACACAAATGCAGTTGCTTAGAATACCTATTGCCCATAATTTGATTATGGCTCTATTGAAATAGAGATTTTCAATACTCCTTGAGAATGTGACATATTTGTCCTTTACAAACAAGTTGCTAACAACTCAAATTAGTTAAGCATTCAAAAGTGACTTTTTATAGCAAATGATTATTTTAACATCCCTTTAGCAAAGTTACATACAAATTCAGCCAAAAATAATTGGTGTATCTGAGATTTTACAGGTCTAAGAAAATTAGCACTAAGAGGTACATATGTACAAATATATCTATTTGCTCTGACCATTGCCTTTAATAAAAACCACATTCAGAATAAAATGAATTTCTTCCCCTAGGAATTAACTGTTTATTTGAATAAAAGAGTCGAGTCCATATTTTCTATTAGTCTGCAGCCAGGAATGTACAATTATTGATTTTCTTGATTTTGGTGCTGCCATTCTGGAAAAATGTTCCTTTTTCCTAAGAGGGGAAGAGATTGAACTATGTGATCTTTAATATTCTGTTAAATCTAAAATTCCATGGTGTGCATTAGGGATGTGGCTCTAGATAAGAGAGGTTTCTTTGCAAATAAATTGTTTATCTTAATTATGTAAAATGTTTAATGACAAGAATAATGTTGAGGGAAAATGATGATTATTTAATAAAACGGAAAGAGAAAGTAAGAGAGAACCTAGTATCTTTTTTTTTTTTTTTTTTGAGACAGAGTATCACTCTGCCGCTCAGGCTGGAGTGCAGTGGTGAGATCTCAGCTCACTGCAACCTCCACCTCCTGGGTTCAAGTGATCCTCCTGCTTCAGCCTCCTAGCCTTTTCCACTATGTCTGGCAAAGAACCTAATATGTTATAGTGATGAGTGAATGAAATTAGGAAGTATCAGCTGGGCATGGTGGTTCATGCCTGTAATTCCAACACTTTGGGAGGCCGAGAAGGGAGGCTCATGAGGTCAGGAGTTCGAGACCAGCCTGACCAACATGGTGAAACCCTGATTCTATTAAAAATACAAAAATTAGCTGGGTGTGGTGGCTCGTGCCTGTAATCCCAGCTACTCAAGAGGCTGAGGTATAAGAATCGCTTGAACCCGGTAGGCAGAAGTTGCAGTGAGCCGAGATTGTGCCATTGCACTCTAGCCTGGGCAACAGAAGGAGGCTGAAGCAGGAGGATCACTTGAACCCAGGAGGTGGAGGTTGCAGTGAGCTGAGATCTCACCACTGCACTCCAGCCTGAGCAGCGGAGTGATACTCTGTCTCAAAAAAAAAAAAAGATATTAGGTTCTCTCTTACTTTCTCTTTCCTTTTTATTAAATAATCATAATTTTCCCTTAACATTATTCTTACTTGAAAAAAAAGACAAGAAAAGAAATTAGGGAATATTTTGTGTGGTTATTCTAAAATAAACGCATGAGAAACAAAGAAAGCAAAAAACACTGTATTAATCCATAAAAACAATATGGTAGAGAAAAAGAATAGGTAAAAACTGGCATCCAAGAATAGTCTTCAGTGGGGAAAGGTGGCTCCTCCTCTTTCTCTCATTTATTTGGATGAGGGCAAAAAGGAAAACTAGAGATGCAGCAGCAGACAGAATTACTTCCTCCCTGTCCCCTGGCAACGCAACTCTCACAGTTATCGTTTAGGAAGAAATGGCACTGAACACAGTTACAGAAATAATCCTTTTCAATCAAAGCATTTATCAACTCCTATCATCATAGCACCATAAATTCATTTAAAAACACCTCAGTGAATGGCTGACTACAGGTCTGAGGCAGGGAAAGTACAAGATGAGCTTGGGCATCTTTTGGGCCAGAAAGTGAGGTGGTATTCAAACACTAATGGGGCTGAGTGAAACAGAGACAGAAGCTGACTAAATAAACTCCCACTGACCAAAATGGCCATAATTTGAGAATCAAAAGCAATAATTATAAGTGACTATGAAACATTGAATAAAAATCCATGAATACTATTTTTAAAAACTCTGAACAAAAAACATTCAAAGTTGCCACAATTGCAGGGAACTATCAGACCAATGGCTGATTCTGAAAATTAATAAATAAAAAGTTTGTCTTTGAGATGTGAAATATTATGCCTATAACAAATGGTTCAAGAAAGTATGTAAATATAAAAGCAAATATAGCAAACTATTGAATCTAGGTAGTAGGTATATGGATGTTTACTGCACAATTCTTTTGACTTGTCTATACGTTTGAAATTTCTAAAATAAAAAGCTAGAAAAACTCCCTGGCCTTCTGTTCAAAAGTCACATTTCTTTATATGAAATGACAATCTAATCTCCTATAATTTTTCTTTTAATACTGTAAAATCTTACATCAACCACGCTGACTCTAATTTTGAATTTAGCCCTAGGTATTTTTATAAAAATACATCAGGGTTTAATACAGGACGTTTACTACACAGATGAGTACATATAGCCTCATATGTTTGGATTAAATATTACCCTTTTAGAATCTATATGATTAAATAAGAGGTTATTAAGTGGCAGTTTGAGTTAGTTTAGTAAAAAGCATATGTACATACTTGATATCTTCTGAGTGAAGGCAAATGTTACTACATGCTCTTCCGTGACATTCTCTAAATGTTGTTTTTCTTCTTGTAGTGCCATTCCGATTAAATGCAATACCTTGAATAAAATGTTTTTTAACTTTTAGCAATAATTTTTAAAAAATCAAGCACATATTTTTATAAGAAATAGCAAAAAAGAATTATTGAAAAAGACAAACTATTAAACATTAAATGTAATTAAAAACAATCTGAAGTACTAATTTTTTTTTCTTTTTTTCTTTTTTTTGAGACAGAGTCTTGCCCTGTCGCCCAGGTTGGAGGGCAGTGGTGCCATCTCAGCTCACTACAACCTCTGCCTCCCGGGTTCAAGCGATTCTCCTGCCTCAGCCTCCCAAGTAACTGGGTCTACAAGCGTGTGCCACCACACCCAGCTAATTTTTGTACTTTTAGTAGAGATGGGATTTCATCATATTGACCAGGCTGGTCTCGAATGCCTGACCTCAAGTGATCCACCTACCTCAGCCTCCCCAAGTGCTGGGATTACAGGCATGAGCCACGATGCCCGGCCTTGAAGTACTAATTTTTATTAAATGAAAAGAATGAGGTTCATTTTCTAATAAAGAATTATTGGCAAGGAAAACAAAATTTTCTACTTCAATGAGAAAGAAATTTCAATCGCAAATTCTTAGGGTGAGCTAAAATTACCACTAGCTATGACCAGCAATTCATATAATAGATAATTTTCAGTTTTATTCTATACCTATACTACAGACTTAAAAAAACCTTCCAAGAATCAGTGGTCAAATTATTATAAAGCTAAAAGTATCTACCATGTAATTATCCAGTCTATGACACTACCTAATTTAATTTCTCTAAGGACTAAATCTTCATCATCTGAGAAAGACATACTTTTATCTCTACTGCCATATCATTTATAAACTTCATAGTTCTTCAATGTATCTCACAAAAGATTCCTTACCAGGCTTCTAAGAGAGTGTATCAATCTATCTGGTTTTTTTACTGCTTTTATCCCATGCCCCAGTTTTTTTGTTTTTTGAGATGGAGTCTTCCCCTGTTGCCCATGACATGATATCAGCTCACTGCAACCACCGCCTTCCAGGTTTCAAGTGATTCTCCTGCCTGAGCCTCCCAAGTAGCTGGGATTACAAGCATGTGCTGCGACGCCCGGCTAATTTTTGTATTTTCAGTGGAGACAGGGTTTCACCCTGTTGTACAGGCTGGTCTTGAACTCCTGACCTCAAGTGATGCACCTACCTCGGCCTCCCAAAGTGCTAGGATTACAGGGGTGGGCCATTGAGCCCGGCCTATATCCCAGTTTTTGAAGGAGAGGTGTGTGTGGTGTCTCTGTATCTTTCCCCTGGTTGTCAAAGACTTGGAAGAACTAGGTGACATAATGCAAATGTACATGTAAGGTAAATACTGTTCACACCTTTTCCCTCCATTATTTCCCACAAATCTTTGTTCACATAATGCTGACAGTACATGACAGCTAGTACAGTTGTACTGGTAATGAGCTAGTATACCACAGCTCCATGCTTTTACACTTTAAATATGCTCACAGATAAATCTAAGGGCATTATGAGAATACATACATCTTAGCCAGTGAGACAAAAAGAAAGAATGATAGCTGTGGAGGAAGGCTCCAAAATTTGAATCTGAATTCTGGTTTTACTGCCTTCAAGCTATTAATATATTCCCTTGGGGAAGGCCTCTGAGCTGATGTCATCATCTTTAACATTGGAAAAAACAGCTTCCTTCTATAGTTCCGAGGATTACAAACACTGTACACAAGTGCTTAACATGGCCAGGCACAGTTGCTCATCCCCGTAATCCCAGCACTTTGGGAGGCTAAGGCGAGTGGACTATCTGACGTCAGAAGTTCGAGACTAGCCTGGCCAACATAGTGAAACCCTGTCTTTACTAAAAATATAATAAATCAGCCGGGCGTGTTGGTGGGCACTGATAATCCTAGCTACTCGGGAGGCTGAGGCAGGAGAATTGCTTTAACCTGGGAGGCAGAAGTCACAGTGAACTGAGATCACACCATTGCACTCCAGCCTGGGTGACAAACAACCAAAAAAAAAAAAAAAAAAAAAAAAGTGCTTAGCATGGAATAAGGCATAGCATAGGTATTCTGTTTAATGAATAATTATTATATCACTTAGCATTTGGGTAATATGGGAAGTTAATGGAACATCACTGAAACTTGGCTTCCTCATCTAACAATGGGAAAAACGTTGTACCTACTCACAGGAATGTTGTTTGAAACCAATGAGATAATGTAAGAATGACTTACATTAAAGTAAAATACAAACAAGGGCCCAGGCATGGTGGCTTATGAATGGAATCCCAATACTTTGGGAGGCTGAGGGGGGAGGACTGCTTGAGTCCAGGAGTTCGAGACCAGCCTGGGCAACATGGCAAAACCTTGTCTCTATCAAAAATACAAAAATTAGCCAGGTGTTGTGATGCATGCCTGCAATCCCAGCTACTTGGGATACTGAGGTGGAGGGATCACTTGAACCCAGAGGTTGCAGTGAGCCAGGCAGAGGTTGCAGTTAGCCAAGATTGCACTGCTGCACTCCAGCTTCTTGGGTGACCAAGCCAGATCTGTCTCAAAAAACCACAAACAACAACAAAAACAACACAAACAAGGTTCCAAACTTGCCACTTAACTAGCTATAGAATCATAAGTCTCTGTCAGTTTCTTCAACTACAAAATAAGAATATGGATGATTCAAAAAAAAAAATTTCGTTTTGGAAAATAATTAGATTAGAAACATATATAAAAG
The DNA here is from genome assembly GCF_009761245.1 of Sapajus apella. Classification (NCBI taxonomy): domain Eukaryota; kingdom Metazoa; phylum Chordata; class Mammalia; order Primates; family Cebidae; genus Sapajus; species Sapajus apella. The sequence continues at coordinate 754,760 of NW_022436981.1, read as the reverse complement.
ATTACACATTATATCAATATCAGAGTACTACATATATGCAGGCCAGGACTAAGCAAGAAGAGAAAGATAGCCCAATGGGACTGAGGTAATAACAACCATGTGGTAAAAAAAAAATCTGTCTGGCACTTGTTTTCACTGTCAGATACAAAAGCTGTAACAATATATTCAAGTTAGGAAAACACGATACATTTTGGCCTAGTTTTCCTGTGTATGGATACAGACAAGAGTATTTTGCTTGTACTATAAAATACTAAAATATAAATAACAAATGTCTCCAAACCTACCCTTTGCAGCATGGACTCTGACCAGGCATATCCATTATGTTCCACAGCCCATTGCAGAATTGTTCCCATGATGCATAACATGACATCTGACTGCAAAATGTTAACCAGGCTTGCAAACAGAGGGCAGAATGGAGGCAAAACTGGAGGTGGAAGAGCTGAAAATACAGTTGTTATTATTGGTTTCTTTTATGGAACATGCTTTAAAAACCATCTCTTCGTTACTTCTGATAGTTTTAACTAACGAATACTCATTAACACACACCTTAAAGCTATTATTTTACCTTCTCAAGGTCAAATGCATAAAAAGAGCCACATAAGTAGCAGCAGTACAAAAGTCTTTTACCCTAGAAAGTTCTTAAGATCTGAGATAAAAATCAACCCAGAGGAGACTTAGTACACACTATTTCTGTGTTAACATATTTATTATTCCTTTGAATAGGAGGTTGTTCACTAGGAAAGCTTTTATTCAAATCTTTCATTCCACCAAGGACAATCATCATAGTTAATGGAAAACAATGTTTAACCAGTAAAAAAGATGGGCAGGAAATTTTTGGAAAGATTAAAAATACCTGTATCTTCCCTATTTTGTCTTTTCAATTTCCGTTGAGCTTCTTCTGCCTAATAAAAATAAAGTTATTTGGACCGGGAATTAGTAATACAAAACATATCTAAAACTAGTGACATAAGTTCATCTTTGTTGTATTATTTTCTCTTTTTTTTTTTTTTTTAAATCTTTTCTGGCCAATCTTTGATAACATATTTTCTTTCTTTCTTTCTTTTTTTTTTTTTTTGAGACAGTCTTGCTGTGTTGCCCAGGCTAGAGTGCAGTGGTGCAATCTCAGCTAACTGCAGCCTCTGACCCCTGGGTTCAAGCGATTCTCCTGCCTCAGCCTCCCAAGTAGCTGGACTATAAGGCACCCACCACCATGCCTGGCTAATTTTTGTATTTTTAGTAGAGATGGGGTTTTCACTATGTTGGCCAGGCTGGTTTTGAACTCCTGACCTTGTGATCTGCCTTGGCCTCCCAAAATGTTGGGATTACAGGTGTGAGTCACTGCGCCTGGCCTTTTTTTTTTTTTTTTTTTTTTTTTTGAGATGGAGCCTCGCTCTGTCACCCAGGCTGGAGTGCAGTGGCATGATCTCAACTCACTGCAACCTCCAGCTCCCGGTTAAAGCAATTCTCCCTGCCTCAGCCTCCCAAGAAGCTGGGATTTACAGGCACCCACCCACCACGCCCAACTAATTTTTGCATTTTCAGTAGAGGTGGGGTTTCGCCATGTTGGCCAGGCTGGTCTTGAACTCTTGACCTCAGATGATCCACCTGTCTCAGCCTCCCAGGGTGCTGAGATTATAGGTGTGAGCCACCATGTCTGGCCAAGGATGAAAATCTAAAATCAGAAAATAATACAACACAGGCCAGTCGTGGTGTGGTGACACACACATGTAATCCCAGCTACTTGGGAGGACGAGCAGTATAATTGCTTGAATCTGGGAGGCAGAGGCTGCAGTGAGCAGAGATCATGTCTGCCCTCCAGCTTGGGTAATAGAGTGAGACCCTGTCTCACAAAAAAGAAAAAAAAAATTTATCCTTAATGTTCTAGTCCTCCCCTAAATTGACACATCAAGGCTAAATTTTTTTCAACTAAAAGAATCTCTAAATGAGTTATCTATTACTTTAAATTGGAAGGGAAACATGTACAACCCCAAACCAAGAAAGCTTATTTAGGTTTGAACTCTGTGACTTCATCAAAAACTAAATAAAAACTTTAAGTTTTAATGCTGTTTATTGAAAAAGCATTTTAAGAGAAGACTGCTAAAAGGCAATGTTTTTTTGAGATAGGGTCTTACTCTCATCGCCCAAGCTGGAGTGCAATCACAGCTTACTGCAGCCTTGACCTCCTGGGCCCAAGTGATCCTCCTATCTCAGCCTCCTGAGTAGCTAGACGACAGTTGCACAACACGACACCTGGCTAATTTTTGTATATTTAGTAGACGTGGGGTTTCACCAGGTTGCCCAGGCTGATCTCAAACTCCTGAGCTCAAGCGATCTGCCCGCCTCAGCCTCCCGAAGTGCTGAGATTACCGGCATGAGTCATCATGCTCTGCTAAAAAGGCAAAATTTAATTACCTAGGAATGATTAGAAAAACTGCATGTATCTCTATGAAAAAGCATGCTAAATAGTACCAATTCTGAAATGTGTGTAAAATGGATTAACTGATTATAATGCAGGTTGAAAATTTGTTGTCAAAAACGACACCCATATATATACATAGGTATGTATTATACAGATTTTATAAGTGTATGCACAAAATGCTAGGGGGAAACTCCAAAATGTTAGGTGATGGTATTTTAAGTAATTTCTACTTTCTTCTTTATATTTTATATTTTCCAAATTTCCTACAATGAAAATGTATCCTATTTCAATTTGTAAAAGCAGTAAAAAGTTGTTTAGGAAAAAAAAATCCAAGCCAGATACAATGGTGTATGCCTGTAATCCCATCTACTCAAGAGGCTGACATGGAAGATTGCTTGAGCCCAGGAGTTTGAGGTCACAATGCTCTATAATGGGCCTGTGAACAGCCACTAAACTCTCGCCTGGGCAACATGGTGAAATCCCATCTCTTAAAAACAATTCAACCCTTCCCTGCTACATTTTTAATTTTCCCAATTACCTTGGACTGTTCTGCCCTTGAAAAGTGATAGAAATACAAGTTGAACTCTTTGGCACATTCTGGTTTCAGTTCATACATGCCTCGTCCTGTTAATCCAGGTTTCCTATGAAAGAAAGGACCTTAGAATATTATTACTAAAGCCATGCACCAATTTATGAGAGTCTTGGATATTGGAACAAGAAAGCAGAGCTCTCATATACTGCTGGTGGGTGTTAAGTTACAACTATTTTCAGTGGGTTGATTTGGCAATCTAAATCCAAATTCTACATGCATCCATTTTATTTAGCATACCCACTTTGAATTTATCCTAACTGGACAAGTGAACGTGATGGGCACTGCAGTGGCAACAATTAAAAAGCTGAACAGGAAATAAGTAGTAAGTTACAACATCTCTAAACAATTGAACACAATTAACAGTGATGATAATTTCTCTATTTTCACATGTAAAGACATCTATGTTAAGTTTTATTAAGTGGAAAAAAGCAGGTACACTACTGGGGTTTAGAGAATTTTCCTAAGCAAGTAATAAAATCTAGAAGCCAAATTAGTTTTAAAAACAGAAATGACACCAAATTAAAAACAAGGGACATATTGGAAAAAAGTACTTGTGATGTATTAAATAAGAATTGATATTTCTAGTATATAAAAATACTTATGAAACAATAAGATAGGGACAAACAACCATAAAGAAAAATGGATTAAAGTATGAAAAAACATTAACGGCCAATTAGCACATAAATAGATGCTCAACTTCACTGTTAGAGTAATGCAAATTAAAATAAGGTACTGTTTTCACCCAACTACTGTGCAGAAATTAAAAGACTGCTCATATTAACGTGTTGACAAAGTTGCCTTCATACACTGCTAGTCGGAGTGTAAACTGCTGACTTTTTTTGGGAATGCACTTAGGAGGTATGTATCAAAATGTAATACAAACTTTCACTTTGATCTGGCTAATTCTCAAAAAACACTTTCACAGTCAAAGACACACTTGTTAATGCTATACGTACAAGGATGTTCAATATTTGTTTATAAGAGAAAATCTGGAAATTATGTATTACACTAATCGGGAAGAGGTTAGATACATTATAGTGCATGACTACAAAAAAGTGAAAAAGCTCACGCCTATAATACTAGCACTTTGGGAGGTTGAAGTAGGCTGGATCACTTGAGGTCAATGAGTTCGAGACCAGTCTGGCCAACATGGCAAAACCTCATCTATACTAAAAATAAAAAAATTAGCCAGGTATGGTGGTGGGTGCCTGCAGTTCCAGCTACTTGGGAGGCTGAGACAAGAGAATTGCTTGAACCCAGGAGGTGGAGGGTGCAGTGAGCCAAGATCATGCCACTGCACTCCAGCCTGGGTGACAAAGTAAGACTCAAGTGAAAAAGGATGAAGTATGCCTATATGTACTGACAAAATATATTGTGTAAAAAGCAAGAAAGCCCAGAAAAAACAAAACCCCCCCAAAGACACAAACATATGGAAACATCCCATTAAAGTTTAATTTTAAAAAAGATTATAGAATAGTAAATATAAAATGAACCAATTTTTTGTTATAAATACGTGTTCCAAGTGTAGAAAAAAAACGTAGAAAGATATATATCTAAAAATAATAGAAATCATTTGAGTGGTTGGATTACAGGTAATTTTTTTTTCTGAAAGCAAGTATTGTCTTTATAAGCAACAAAAAATAAAGACACTGTCTATCTTCAAAAATTTATAGTGGAATAAAAAAAAATGAAGACATTGTCATTGGGATAGGAAGCAAGGAAAAAACAGGCTCAAGAAACTGCCTCAACAACTTTAAGGGTATAAACCAGTTTACTGATTGGGAAAGACTGTTTAGGAATGTTTTCCCACAATTTAGGCGGCACGTTCAAAAGGAAATAAAAGAAAGCAGTTTTAAGAAATTACAGTGCATTTACTTAGATCACTGCTGAGGTTAATTTTCACTATTTGAAACCATCAGCTATGAACACCTATTCTGAATGTGATGAAAACCCTCACAATGTTACTTTATGTTGCTGAGTATAGGGCGAGATCAGAAAAGTGAAATGTCAGTGAGCAATCTCATTCACAGCTATAATTTGAAAATGTCTGTCACTCTGAAAGATGCAACTTCATTCTCCGTTCCATCAAAGAAAATACTCTAAGAAAAATGAATGTACTGGAAAAATAAAAAAAGAATGTGAAATAATAGGAAGTAAACTCACTTGAAATGGGCAACTGCTTCGATTACACTCTCCATGCCAGTCTCCTTGTTCTCCTAAAGGTACAGGACACAAGTGTGTTTCATGTTAATAATAACTGCTAGCACTCAGCATTGTGTTTTATCCCACTGGCCCTCATAATAACCTGAGGTAGATACACCTTATCTCCATTTTTACAGATGAGGATTCCATAGCAAATATAATGATTAATACAAAACTAGACACACTTACTTGGTAAGCTGATGTCCATTTAAATTGATATATTATTTTTAAATACATAAAATAGATAAAACCTTATGATTTTTAAAAAGTCACTACCATATGGAATCAAGGTAAGAGTTTTCTAAAAGCAATTAAATGAAAAATAAAGTATACAAAACATTAAAAAAATTTATGTAAAATACTTTCGGTATTTTACAAAATAGTTGCACTAATTTCTTGTCTGTATTTTCAGTACAACAGCACTTCCCAAATCACATCTCACTCATGACAAGATATTAATAGGAATTCTGTGAATAAATAATTCTTTAAAATGTTTGGGATATACAGTTAAAATCACTTTATATAAGGTTTAAACCACTTTAAAAATGCTTTTTGAAATTTTATTGTTCCTTAAAGTTTAGGCTAAATTATAACTGATTCCTAAATGAACAACTTGGGATTCATTTCCTGCATTAAGGAAGTACAAGTAATTTTTATCTTGACTAGATATTTAGTGACATTAAGAAATTATTATTTGGCAAGGCGTGGTGGCTCATCCCTGTAATCCCAGCACTTTGGGAGGCTGAGGTGTGTGGATCACTTGAGACCAGGAGTTCGAGACCAGACTGGACAACATGGCGACAGCCTGTCTCTATTAAAAATATAAAAATTAGCTGGGTGTGGTGGTGTGTGCCTGTAATCCCAGCCACTTGGGAGGCTGAGTCATGAGAATTGCTTGAACCCGGGAGGCGGAGGCTGCAGTAAGCCAGGAATGTGCCATTGCACTACAGCCTGGGCGATAGAGCCAGACTCTGTCTCAACGACAACAACAACAACAAATATATATAATACATGTATTTATATAGATATATATATATCTACATAAAATGTCTATATAAAGTATATATTACATACAAAATATCTGTTATAGATATAAAATACAGATATATATATATATATAAAAGTTTCTGTAATATATATATATAAATTATTGCTGTTTATAAAAGTGTGATAATATAAAGATAGGTTTTTTTTTTTTTCAGTCCTCATTTTTTAGATCAGAGTTTTTCAACCTCAGCACTATTGACATTCAGATGAGATAATTTTTTGTTGTGGGGGGTTGTCCTTGGTATTGCAGGATGTTTAGCAATATCCCCGGCCTCTACCCACTAGATACGATTAGTATCCCACACCCTGGCCGGAGTAGTGACATTCCCAGATGTCCCCTGGGGGACAAAACTGTCCCCAGTTGAGAATCAGTGTTTTAGATACATATAGTCCTATTTATAGATGAAATAGTAAATACAGTATTCTCTAGGAAATAATACAGTAGGGCACAGAGGTCAGTGGTTGGGGTATAGATGAAACAAGACTGGCCATCCATTGAAGGTGGTGATGGGTTTGTTACACATTTTTTCTCTCTATAAATGTTTAAAATATTTATAATACAAAGTTTAAAAGTATTACTATGCAACGAAGATAAGACAGGTTGAAATCCCAGAAAAATAAATGTTAATTAAGGTTGAAAGTTTCAATCTATGTTTCAAATTAAGGTAAACATTTTGAAAAGCCTCAATGAAAATAAAGTCCCTTTCCAATTATAGGGGTTGAATATCTGAAAAGTCCCATGGCTGAAAAATATGTTGGTGAGAAACTTATGACCCCTGGAAGGAAAAACAGTTGCAATTTAACCTATGAATGTCCTTGTCACTATTATTTTACATTCACTAAAATAAAACAAGGGCTCCTCATTAAGAGTCTCAGCTGGGTGTGGTGGTTCATGCCTGTAATCCCAGTACTTTGGGAGGCTGAGGCGGGTGGATCACCTGGGGTCAGGAGTTCGAGACTAGCCTGGCCAATATGGTGAAACCCCGTATCTACTAAAAATATAAAAATTAGCTGGGCGTGGTTGCAGATGCCTGTAATCCCAACTACTTAGGAGGCTGAGGCAGGAGAATCGCTTGAACCCCGGAGGGGGAGGTTGCAGTGAGTCTCTGGAGGCCAAGAAGGAAAAAGCTGTGGAAAACATTATTTATTCTACTCAACATATGTGAGTAGGTACTTCTGACTCCCTTCCTCAATATACTAGGTTATAAAGCATTATCCATACTCATGGCAATTTTGCACTAACGACCCTTTAATGACCTCTTTCTGTGGGGTACAGACATTAGTTCTAAGGTTTGAGTTTAACTTTTTTTAGTGCCCTTATGTTCTTCAAGGCTTTACTGGAACAGATTCTATTACTATTCTGTTTTCTACTCCTATTCTCTTTTTCTAATTATTTATAATAAGAGTGGCTGGAATTATATACATCCCATAATGATAGATTTTACAATTGTAAGAAAGGTATATAGAAATAAATCTATACATACTAGACTGATAGGCAGGGAAAATTTCTACAATTTTCTTTTTAGAAATGTAGGTACTTACATCTTCTGGTAAAGACTTTACCAACTCACTATGAGCCATAGGCTTGATACTCAACTGATGGATAATCTCTCGCTTGATTTCATCTGTAGCGTTTACCTGTCCAACTCCAGGACTAAATCTCTCTCCTGTCAAAAATGAGAAAGTATACATCACACATTTAACATAATCACAATACTCTTGTAATATATACTTATAATTCACGTAGCATGTTATATTTCTCTAAGTCTCTCTGAACAATGAGAAAGCAAGGACTGTTCCGGCAACAAGCCAGGGAGAGAGCAGCTCCTGACCATACTTCGGCGTCTTAGACCCAACATGTGAGTGCAGGCTTTAGGCAGTGGAGAGAGCTCTCCTGCGGTTTCAAAAGAATGGGATCACAAGTGTGGGAAGGGTTTAAATGTAGTCAAGGAGACTGCATTTACCCTATTCTCCTTGGGGAAGCAAGCAAGGAGAACCTTCCTTTCCCCTTCTACCTAGCGGCAAATAAAATATTAACTTTGGAGACCTTCATTGGTATCATCTCCTGACAGTAGCCAGGATTCTCTGCTCTATGGACTATAGAGGGTCTAAAACATAGTAATGACAGAAAATATAGATAATAAGGAGATAAATTCACATCTATTAGCCATAGGTCTCCATTAGCTTGGAATTATTGTATCTGAAGTCAAGAAGAAGATACTTTTGTACCACAAACCCACGGAGAAAAACATAGTTAAGATATAAAGTAAGAGTAAATAGATCTTAAATAACCTATTGTTTGCTTGCTAAATTCTCCTGTCCCCACCCCACCAATACCCTGCAAAACATAGAGTCTTCCAGTTTATTCTGTTTCAGTAGCTGTATTTTCTCCTTCTTCCAAAACACTACAGTGCTGTTACTCTCAATGTTACAGTAACCAGAGGGGAGAAAAAGAGGAATATTCCAATTCGCTTCCCCTGAGTATCCTCTCAAAACACATGAAACACAGGTCAGAAATTCCAAACTATGTGCTACTACAAACTTCAACGTAATAAATGCTTCCAACCATTTAAACTTACCAACAAGCATTATAATGAGGTATAGCATCTCTTCTATTAGAGTATTGTTCTGCTGAACAACATCCTATAACAAGTGAGGGAAGATAAAGTTCAGAGATAAGAATAGGCATATCGTTTAATCTCAGAGGATTAACATATTCAAAAAGAAGAAAAGATGCTTCATTAGCAATGTGTTGTAGTTTCTTAAAACATGGTCTTACCTTATGGGTAATCTCAGAACTAAATCTTTTGCCATAGTCTGGAGTACTGAAAATCTGATAAAGTTCAAAGCGGCTGAGCATGATCATCAGGAAATGATTTGGATCCATCATGGAGACACCTGTCTTTTTTTTTTTTTTTTTTTTTTTTATGTTTGAGATAAAGGAAAAGAGGAAGGTCAAAAGGGCCACTAAACATCAGTGAGAGATAGTTTGGCTTGCACCAGGGAAAGCAGTTTACCAATCCTAAAAGGTTCATCAATCCCAACAAAAGATGAAAACCCATTTAGCCTCAATCCCTACTTGGGGTAGCTGACAAGTGTGGAAAGGAATCTAAATTGGTAAAACAAAACACAAACAAACAAACAAAAAAGCCCCAAACCTAAGCCCACACAGCAGAGTAACATGGGCTATGAGTTCTCTTTCCTTCTGGTGCCTTGAATTAATTGTATTCCTGTGAATTCAGTTCCAAAATTTTATTCTGGGGTTCTCTGATCACTGTCTGGACTCAGGGAAATGTGGTATGTTAATTAACCTTCTCGTATTTTAAAAATATAGATCATATTAAACTATTATCAGAATCTCTCAACCTATTTTTTTCTGGTAAGCATTACACTAACTGAAGTGACTGACAGCTTTGAAATATTAGTTTCAGTTCTCTTTTAATTCCATTTGTATAAATTATAAATCAACCTAGATTTTAATTTGTTTTGAATTAATAATTTTTTGAAATATACATTTCTTTTTTTTTTTTTCTTTGAGACGGAGTTTTGCTCTTGTTACCCAGGCTGGAGTGCAAAGGCACGATCTCGGTTCACTGCAACCTCCACCTCCTGGGTTCAGGCAATTCTCCTGCCTCAGCCTCCTGAGTAGCTGGGATTACAGGCACGCGCCACCAGGCCCAGCTGATTTTTTGTATTTTTAGTAGAGACGGAGTTTCACCATGTTGACCAGGATGGTCTCGATCTCTTGACTTCGTGATCCACCCGCCTCGGCCTCCCAAAGTGCTGGGATTACAGGCGTGAGCCACCGCGCCCGGCTGAAATATACATTTCTTGACTTTATATTTCTGTAATGACTAAATCCATTCAGTAGTAACAGAGAACTACTACTATGTGACAAGCACTATGCAAAGCAAAAAGGATAGAAAAAGAAACAAGATATACTGCTATGGTTTGGTGGGGTGCAGGTGGGATGCTGAAGAGTAAATAGTCATCACAATCCAGGGTTGTGAGTGCTTGTCAGGGCTAAATACCATGCTAGGGGGCTCACAAAAGGGATATGTAGCCAAGTTTTAGAGTGTCAGAGAAGGATTCCCAGAGGAAGTGATGCTAAAGTAAACACAAAGACAAGCAGGAAAATAAGTTAGCTAGGTAAATGGAAAAGGAAGGGGTGGAAAACTTAGGGAGCAAAAGAAATAAAATGCAGAGTTTAAGATTTATCAGAATATGGCAAGTGCTGGGAACTTCAATGTAGTTAAGTATTGAAGTCTTGAAAATTAGTTTAAGGGGTCTAAAGTAAGAGGTTCAAAATTAGTTAAAGAACCAGAGGACAACAAAGGTGTATGGCCTTAGCAACTAGGTGAACTATGGAACAATTCACTGAGGTAGGGAACTGAAGACAGGAAGAAGGTATGGAGGAAATATGAGGAGTTATTCTGAACACGCTTAATCTTAAGTATGTCTAGGGAATATAGATCGAGATGATCTAAAGGCTGTTAGCCATATGAATTTGGAGCTTGGGAGACAGGGCTAGGCTGGAGTTATAGATTTGGGAGTGATCACAACTGACTGGATTCTATGGAAATAACAACAAGAAGCAAAAGACTCCCCACAACCTTTAAGTTCAAGGCTTTTAATTCATTACCTGAAGCATTACTATATCCTTGTCAAACATCTCACGTCTGCATTTCACATTATGGTAGTAATAAATCTAAAAAAATAAGTAATTATATTGGGTAAATAGTTTTTGTTGGTTAAGGCTCTCTCTCCCAATCTTCCCCCACAAGCACAAGTTTGGACAAGTAAGAATGTGTGCACTTGTGTGATGTGGTTTCTCCAACAATGAACATTATCTTAGTATAGATTAATTAATTACAGATTTTCACATTACAGTGATCATGCTCTGGTTCATATTTTGCAGCTAACTTGCTGGGTCTCCGAATAAAGTAAAAGGTTGTTGTCTCAGGAAGGTTAGGAGTTACCAAAAACAGGAGGGCAAAAAACAATCTGTTTACGGCCATACCACTCCGAATGTGCCAGATCTTGTCTGATCTCGTAAAAAAAAAAAATTTATTCCAAGCCTACTGTGAGGTCTAAAAAGTAAACCTCAATTTTACAGCATACTAAAAAGGACTTTTATCTTTTAATTCAATTTAATTTAAATAGATAAAATCTGGATTTTATTTTTTAATATCCAGCTTCGTTCTAAAAAATTATTTCAAGTAAAAATCATGACCACTGTTGTTCATTTTTACTTTTGATATTATTTGACAAATTATGAATAAAAGTTCTAAGAATTTTTTATCATTACATTTATGCTTTCAAACAATATAGATGCTCAGCTTTTACTAAGTCCACTGAAAATTACAACATTCACAGAAGACAAAAATGGAATCAAAACTCTTCATAGAATTAGAAAACACTTACCTGGTTTACTAGAGAGAACCCATTTCTTCTCCACATTCCGGCATGTACTTGGGCACATAAAACAAGACATCTAAGAGGGTGTTCTATCAACATGGGTGGGCTAAGTTCACTCTATATATACAAAAAAATAAAAAAACAGAAAACAAAAAAACCACACACACACAATCAATGCTATAAAGAAGTTTGGTTGATAGGGATAAAAGCTTTTATAAAACACAATATAAATTATTTTATTATTTTTTTTTTGAGACAGAGTCTCACTCTGTAGCCCAGGCTGGAATGTAGCGGCGCAACCTTGGCCTCCCGGGTTCAAGCGATTCTCCTCCCTCAGCCTCCCGAGTAGCTGGGATTACAGGCATGGGCCACTATGACTGGCTAATTTTTGTATTTTTAGTAGAGATGGGGGTCTTGCCATGTTGGCCAGGTTGGTCTTGAACTCCTTACCTCAGCTGATCCACCTGTCTCGGCCTCCCAAAGTACTGGGATTACAAGTGTGAGCCACCACACTCAGCCTTATTTATTTCAATTATTTTAAGATCTGTTTGTGTGGTGGTTAGTTTTATGTATCAACTTAGCAAGGCTACAGTATCCCATTTATGGTCAACACCAATCTAATGTTGCTATGAAGGTATTTTTACACATGATTGACATTCAAATCACAGACTGGCTGAGCATGGTGGCTCACACCTATAATCCCAGCACTTTGGGAGGCTGAGGCAGATGGATCACCTGAGATTAGGAGTTTGAGACCAGCCTGGACAACATGGTAAAATCCTGTCTCTACTAAAAATACAAAAACCTCTACTAAAAATAAAAACACTGGGCATGGTGGCAGGTGCCTATATTCCCAACTTCTCAGCAGGTTGAGGTAGGAGAATCCCTTGAACGAGGAGGCGGAGGTTGCAGTGAGCTGAGATTGCACCACTGCATTCCAGCCTGGGTGACAGAGTGAAACTCTGTCTAAACAAACAAACAAACAAACAAACAAACAAAAACATAGACTGCATAAAGCAGGTTACTCTCCAAACATGAGTGGGCTTCATCAATTCAGTTGAATGCCTTCAGAAACGACTGATATCCCCCACAGAAGAAGGAATTATGCCTTTATGACAGCCACTGTACTCTGGACTGCAACATCAACTCTTCCCTGGGTCTCTCCAGTCTGCCAGTCCGCTCCCTGGCAGATTTCAGACTTGCCAGATTTCATTCCCCATTAATTTTATGAGCTAATTCCTTAAAACGAATCTCTCTCTCTCTCTCTCCCTCTCTCTCTATTTAGATGCATGCATGCACGTATCTTACTGGTTCTGTTCTCTGGAGAACCCAAACTAAAAATATGTTTCAAAGTGATTTCAAATACAAGGAACATAATAAATAGGTATTCACTTTTAAATGTTAGTACCACTTACTAGAGGTAGGAGTTCTGGGAATTTATATGCCACTTCACTTTTGCTTAATAATACATGTAAACCTGCATGAAAGAACAAACAAAAAACAGTATTTCTATGAGTAAAAATCATTTGGGAAAAACACCCTACATATTCATTCAACTTTAACTTCTTTTCTCTTTGGGAACCTATCAAATTACCAATTAAGATATAAAATGAACTATATTAATAAAAGAAGCTCTTTAATGCTTCTCATGAATCTCTTATCAAAGGCACACTTAGAACTAGTCTTAGTTGTATGTACTAATATACACTGAGGACATTTTAAAAGCTATCAAAACAATTTATATACATGTTATGCCAACTTTAAGAGTTATATTTCACTGGGCCACGGAGTTTGTTCCCATTTAAAGCATAGTAGTGAGAGATCCTTCTGGCCACTGAACAGAGAAACTGGCCCTGGAATTCATAGTCTGCACTGATACTGACCTTTGAATTAAGTTCCCCAGAACTTCTGGTTCAGGATGAAAGTCTCTTTAGTTTCTCACCTCAAGGGATCTTGGTTGACAGCAACCTCTGTCTCCCGTGTTCAAGCGATTCTCCTGCCTTAGCCTCCCAAGTAGAGTAGCTGGGACTACAGGTGCACTCCACCATGCCCAGCTAATTTTTGTATTTTTAGCAGAGATGGGTTTTTGCCATGTTGACCAGGCTGGTTTCGAACTCCTGACCTCAGGTGATCTGCTGCCTCGGCCTCCCAAAGTGCTGGGATTACAGGCATGAGCTACTGTACCCAGCCTTCAGTTTATTCTGAATGTGTTCTGTCTGTGCTATTACTTAAACAGAGGACACCCTTTAAATTCTTATCAGTAGATGCTGGCTACTTGCTCAAGCCTGGTTTGAGGCTTTCTTCATCTAGGGAAACTTGTATAACTAATGCCATTCTAATAGCTTATTCTCAACATTTACTGCTCAAGCTCCATTAGCACTTCCTTCCAACTGTCCATGAACTGTTTTGGGTAGGTTTACTAAGCTTTCCACTTAGATTATAAGTACTTAGACCAAGGTTTATCAAATACAATGAGATGAATACTCAAAAACATTCACGCAACAGCTTTTAGGGAAGTAAAAACCTAGGCAGAAATTAGTACATTTTTAGAGTATTGACTTTTTTCACTGTAGGTAACTATCAGCATCAGCTTCCTCTCATAAAATTAGATTTTTAAAGGCAGAAGAGATCAGTGGCTCATTTGGAGACAGGACTCACTACTCATTTTCTTGCCTGCCCCCTCTTTTTTTAAGGGAATGCACAGGGCATGTGCAGCCATGCCTGTGTGCTACTTCCCCATGCATGCCTCGCTTTCTTGCCTTCTATCCAATACTTTTCCAAAACACCATGCTATAAATTGCCTGTGTTGAGGATCGACAGTTCACTTGCTCAAAATACTTACAAAAAAAAACTGGGCCTGAACAAGTTACAGAAATAAGAGAGATTTCTTCTTACGATCATGATTTCATTCTAGGTAATGGTCTATTGCACCATTTTAATATTCAGATGCCTAAGAATAACAACTTTATAAGCCTCAGAGGAAGTAATTATATTAAATGACTGTGACTTCAATAATATACCCATGGCAAGGGTCTATCAGTGGGATGAGATGGGTATCAGAACAATGAAAAAGATGCCTTCAGAATGAAAGAGGAATCATTACTACTGACCCCATGTACATTAAAAGGAAAATGAAGGAATATTATTAACAACTCTAGGCTCACAAATTTGTTCACTTAGATGAAATGGACCAATTCCTTGAAAGATAAACTATCAAAACTCACACAAGGAGAAGTAGATAACCTAAACAGGCCTGAATCGATTAAAGAAATAGAGCCAATAATTAATAACCTTCCAAAAACTAAAGCATCAGATAAGATGACTTCACTGGTGAGTTCTGTCAAATATTTAAGGAAGAAATGAAACACATTCTCTACAATATATTCCAGAAAATGACAAAACAAATCAAAAAACATACCCTCAATCACATTAAGCTACTGATCCACAAACTTAACATGAACTACATATTTTACAATGAGTAAAAATATCTACCTTCAGAATTTCTATTCTCCGAATTAAAATGGAACTAAAGAAAACACCAGGGTGTGAGCAAGACAAGAATACCTAGAATCAAGAAATACAAAAGCTGTACTGAAATTAGTCTGCAGAGATGGATCAAGTGTATATTCAAAGTCTTTGGCCACTTTAAGATGACAGCTTCAGATATTCTACTAATTAATTACAAGTGGCTTATAAATCAACTACTTGAAATTAAAAGAATTATCACTCCATTATGGCCTTGTCCTTGACCTGTTTTGTAAGAGGCTATCCATAAATATATGAAATAGCGGCTGGGCGTGGTGGCTCACGCCTGTAATCCTAGCACTTTGGGAAGCCAAGGTGGGTGGATCACAAGGTCAAGAGATCAAGACCATCCAGGCCGACATGGTGAAACCCCCTCTCTACTAAAAAATACAAAAAATTAGCTGAGCGTGGTGGCGTGTGCCTGTAGTTCTAGCTACTCGGGAGGCTGAGGCAGGAGAATTGCTTGAACTCAGGAGGTGGAGGTTGCAGTGAGCGGAGATAGCGCCACTGCACTCCAGCCTGGCGCCTGGTGACACAGTTAGACTATCTCAAAAAAAAAAAAAAAACAGCTTAGAGAAAAAAAAGGAGAATAGAAAACCTAGGGTGGCTTTAAGTTATTAGCAATTGCTTAAGTGACAGATTAATTTGATGGTAACAACACAGAATTTTATTTATTATTTATTTATTTATTTGCTCTAGTACTTGCCAACAACACAGACTTTTAAGCTAGATTCAGTTAAATGATAAAACGTGGTATCTGTAGTTAAGCCTAAAGAAGCACTATGGCATAATGGCTATAAACATGGCCTCTGGGGACAAACTTCCTTATAATGCCAACTTATGCTTTCTTGTTGTGTGACTTACTAAAGCCATGTCACCCTCTATGCCCCTGTCTTCCCATCTGTGAAGCAAGCTTAATAATAATACCTACTTCACCGGACTATGTGATGACTGGACAAATCAATGATGTAAAAATCACAGAATAATGTCTGACAGACAGAAAGTAAGTATTCACAGATATTAACCACAAACAACAATTTAAAAGACAATTTTAAGGTTTTATTTTAGGGAAAATGCTTTACCTGCAAGTAAGCGAGAAACTGGGAGGTGAATGCTAACTTTCTCTTGGGAAACACAGTATCTGATAGTTTCCACTGAATGTCCACAAATGCTTAGCGTGATTGGCTGTTCACCATCAGTATAACCACCATGACACTGCATCAGTACAGCAAGACATTTCTTGTAAGCTTCAATTAACACTTTTTCCTAAAAAAAGAGGGGTTTTTCCGTAAGTTACTCAAAAGGTTGAGTTTCTACAACATTGAATAAGCACCTCAAATTCAATGATGAGTAAGTAGCTCAAATAACAATATGGGCAAAACCAAACTCAGTCCTCCCTCCCAAACTGGGTCCCTCTTCCAATGTCCCCTGTCTCAGTGAATGATACATTTACCCATATAGCTGTGGAAATCTAGAAGGTATTCTAATACCCTCCTTTCCTCCATTCCCCATTGTTCAATCTATTATCAAGCTGGCAGCTTCATCTTCTAAGTTTCTCTCAAAACTTGCCACTTTTCTCCATCTCTAGTAACTCCAAGGCATTGCCAAGCATCTCTCTATTAAATTCCCTTCTCTCACTCTTGCCCCCTTCATCCATTCTCCATACAGAGCAATTTTAAAAAACATGTAAATTGAATCATGTCGCTGAATGGAGAATGGATAAACGGGGCAAGAGTTAAGCAGGAAATTTAATAGAGATGGTAATCTCTAAAGGCTTCCCACTTCAATTAGAATAAAATGCAGGCTGAGTGTGGTGGCTCACGCCTATAATTCCAAGACTTTGGGAGGCTGACAGAGGCAGATTGCTTGAGCCCAGGAGTTCAGGACCAGCTTGGGCAACATGGTGAAACACTGTCTCTACAAAAAATAAAAAAATTAGCTAGGTATGATGGTGTTTGCCTGTTGTTCCAGCTACTTGGGAGGCTGAGGTGGGAGGATGACCTGAGTCCAGGGAGGTCAAGGCTGCAGTGAGCCAGGACTGCACCACTGTACTCTAGCCTGGGCAAGAGAGCACTGTTTCCAAAAAAGAAAAGAAAAGAAAAGAAAAGAAAACAAAATTATATTCAAACTTCTTTCCATGGCCAAGGCCCTACACTCCTGTGCCCAAATCTCTGTTCTCTACCTCTGTGCTCCAATCACAGACCTTTCTACAGCTCCTAGGACTTTCCTAGTCTCTGACATCACAGACTGTAATGCAGCTCTCCTCTCAGTCAGGAATATCATTTACTCTTTGTTCCATTAACTTTTACACATTGTTCAGACCTTATGGAAACTTTCCCTAACCTCCTAAAGTATACAGGATCTCATCTAGACTTTATCACCAAAGGAAGGCCAAAATAATTTTAAGACAGGACAAATGTACCAATAATAAACCTTTATTTTTGAATAAATTTATAAACTACTATTTTTATATTCTCAAAGTCTAGAATATATTATGAAGAAAAAACAACAACAACAAAGATAGTTACATTAGGGAAGAGACAATTTGGATTATTTGTTTCTCTATTTTTCAAGTTTTTCCTAAGGCTGTAGAATTTAAAATTTTATTGAGTTTATAGGTGGAGAAGGAAAATATGCTGTTTAATGAACTTAAGCATCACCACTATTTTCTCCAGATCTCCTCAGAATTTACTTAGGATTCTGCTTATTCCTCTCTCCTCTATTTTCCTCTTATTCCCCATGCCCAGAAGAGACTCACATCTGAAGCACACCAGTCCTGCATCATCGAAATGACATGTGTTAGTTTCATTTGCAGTGTGAAGGCTGCTTCCCACTCTGGTTCCATTTCAATATGCTGTCCTACTTGACGTGTAATTGGATCCATTCCCTTAAAGGAAGTGAAAAATTTATATATGAATGAAAATTATAGTTGTTCTTTTATAGGGAAACCTAAGAAGTAATGTAGAAGAAATATATATTGATTATAAAAACATAGAAGGTACAAGTTTTAACAGGAAACTTCAAGTACTATGAGAAATAATAGTGTTTAAAATTATGTGTGTATATAATATTCTCTAAAATATAAATTTAAAAATTCCAGTAAATGCATTATTTCAGAGGTATCTTCTAAATCTGTGTTAGGCAATAAAATACTTCAATATTTCACTGAAATAATCTTTCACATCCTTTTTAGCTCTGCTGTCTACAGAAAAAAATTGTAAAAGAAATGTGACAAGTTTTTAAAAGGTTATTGAATTTATAAATGTATTTTATAATATATTAAAGCTTTAATATTTCCTAATATGCAATTAAAAGTTTTCATAGAGCCTGAAAGATGGCAAAACAATAAACAGCTTTTAATTAAAATTACTGTTCAGAAACTAGCCTAACTATTCTACTATGTCAGAACTTATTAAATAATAGAGAATACAGAATACTTCAAGTATCAAAAATGACCAAAGTAGCTACTGTTTTTATAGATAAATGAAAAACACAGTAGTATTATAATAAACACCCATGAACTACCACCCAACCTAGGAATTAGAATGTTCCCTAAAAATGGTAAGTTAGGCGAGGTATGGTGGTCCATGCCTGTAATCCCAGCACTCTGGGAGGTTGAGATGTGGGGATCACTTGAGGTCAGGAGTTCAAGACCAGCCTGGCCAGCATTGCAAAACCTTATCTCTGCTAACAATACAAAAATTAGCCAGGCATGGTGGCATGTGCCTATAATCCCAGCTACTCGGGAAGCTGAGGCAGAAGAATCACTTGAACCTGGGAGGCAGAGAGAGGCTGCAGTAAGATAAGATCATGCCATTGCACTCCAGCCTGGGTAATAGAGCAAGACTCTACCTCAAAAATAAAAAAATTTAAATAAATAAAAATAAAGATAAGTCAACTTTGGTCATTCCTTTTCTTAAGAAAGCCAGGTGGCTACTAAAGAAATCATAACAGTACTTGCTCAGGTTTTTAGAGACGTCACCTATCTTCTTACAGTTATAACTGGTTAAATATACCTGTTGGTTTCTACTTCTAGATTCTGTTTTGTATATAGGGATGTTTCCTAAAAAGAGAATTGAACAGGGGAAAAAGGTCTACACTGTATTATATAAATATCACATGAAGGAGAGAAAAAGAAATATGGAAACATTAAAAAGCAAAATAAAAAACAACTACAGTTTCTCAAATAACTTGACTATACTTCCAAGAAAGCATATTAAAAAAAATAAACTTGTAACCTCTAAAAAAAGAACATTAGTGGAAACCAAAAGAAATACAAAAGTGGCTGGCGTAGTGACTCACACCTGTAATCCCAGCACGCTGGGAGGCTGAGGCAGGCTTGATCACTTGAGGTCAGAAGTTTGAGACCAGCCTTGAGAACTTGGTGAAACCTTGTCTCTACTAAAAATACAAAATTAGCAGGGAATGGTGGCAGGTACCTGAGATCCCAGCTACTCAGAAAGCTGAGGTAGGCGAACGAACCCAGGAGGCGGAGTTTGTAGTGAGCCAAAGCCAAGACTGTGCCACCGCACTCCAGCCTGGGCGACAGAGTGAAAAACTGTGTCTAAAAAAAAAAAAAAAAAACAGGCCAGGTATGGTAGCTCATGCCTGTAATCCTAGCACTTTGGGAGGTTGTGTGGGGATCACTTGAGGTCAGGCGTTCAAGACCAGCCTGGACAACTTGGTGAAACCCCATATCTACTAAAGCCACAAAAAATTAGCTGGATGTGTGGTGTATACCTGCAACCCCACCTACTAGGGAGTCTGAGGCAGGAGAATCACTTGAACTCTGGAGGCAGAGCTTGCAGTGAGCTGAGATTGCGCCACTGCACTCCAGCCTGGGCGACAGAACGACTATCTGTCTTAAAAAAAAAAAAAATCGAACAAAGTAACAGAAAAAACCCAAGAGCAGTAGACGCCAGAATCTTTGCTGGGATCTCCTCTGCTCCATACCTTTCTAAGAGTCTCCAATTAAAGAGGAGCTTCCTGGTCCAAATTACAGCCATCCAAACTGATCTTTTGGAAATGTGCACAAAATGAAAAGATGCACACACAGAAAGCTGTTCATTTCAATGAACAACAACAACAAAGAAGCCGGGCCTGTGCCTGCACCTCTAGACACAAGCAATTTAGGAGGCTGAGGCAGGAAAATTGCTAGAGCCCAGGAGTTCAAACATGTAGTGTACTATGGTTATGTCTACAACTAGCCACTGCACTCCACCCTGGGCAACATAGTGAGACCCCCATCTCTTAAAAAAAGAGAAAAGAGAAAAAAAAAAAAAAGGAAAAAGAAAAATGTAACAGTTTTTTACATACCTGCATACATTTTAGTAATTCCAAAAAGGCATCGAACCCTTCTAGGAACTTCTGCCTCAGCTCATCTGACCATTCAGTTGGTTTGCTAATTAACACATACCTGAATAAGATAAAGCACACACAGTGGCAATGAACATAAACACTGACTTTCTACAAGTTGCAACTGGTTTAATAATTAAACAAAAACTTACTTGAGATCTAAAATAAGGCTCTGAACTCTCCTAAATTTGAAGGCTTGTAAAGCAGTATATCGTTCAAACTGAAATCTGCCCTGGGCATCTCGATGTCTCAAATGATCCATAAAAGTCTTAATGATAATGGTCATCAGGTTTTCTTCTGTGATGAGCATTCGAGCCTAAAACACAGTGTTATCAGAATGCATGGTAATCAAAAACTATGTACTAGGAGACTAAAAAAAAAGTCACCAACATTGTTTAGTTTTTTCATTTTAGACCGTTTTCAACACAACTATACTTCATAAATGCATAACTGTGTATTTCTAAGTAACAATTACTTACTCCAATTGCCACGTGTATGAAGCAAAAATTACATCAGATGCCAGAACGTTAGAAGACAGTTCCAAGGCTCATTATTCAAAGATAATTCAGGGTGGGGGCTCTGAATCAGGCTGCAAATTTTCCTTAACTGAGACATTTAGACACCTATAATGGTATGGTATAATTATTCTAGGATCCAGAGGTTTAGGTTTAGATTCTCTAGAACTCAGTATGAAACAATATTTTCTCTTCATTTCCTTAGTTGAGATTTATTCATTTCCTTAGTTGATAATATTTTGTTGTTGTTTCTTTGTGTGTGTGTGTGTGTGTATAATTTTTTGAATAAGCAAATACATGTAAATAATACCAAATACAACAGGGAAAAGTAAGTCTCCTAGCTCCTGAGGTCTCCCTTCTAAAAGCAAACCCTGTTAACAGCAGCTCCTTGCACATTCTTGCAGAGATGGTATATGTGTATTATACATAGAGAGTGAGCCTGTATTTTATACACACACACACACACACACACACACACATAATTATAGAATATATACTATATATAATATACATATATATAAAATGTATAAATACGTAAAGTATATATTAAGTATACACAAGTATGTATATAATACATACACAAGTATTATATCTATCTCTTTCCCACAAAGGATAGCATATTATAAAGACTGTTTTGTACATTTTTTATTTTGATATGGGACAATGTCCCATATCAGTTCTTACAAATGCTCCTCATTCTTTTTAACCAGGTATACTTTTGTATCAGATTTTATTTAGCCAGGCCCTGACTGGTCAGACATTTGGATTGTTTCCAGTTTTATATTATTAAAAAACACGTTGCAACAAATAACCACTGTGTATAGTTTTAGGAATATTTGTAGAATAATTTCCTAAAGCGGAATTAATCGGATAAACAGTATGTACATAATAAATTTTAATATCACCAAACTGTTTCCACAAAGAGGCTTAACAATTTATATTTCTACCTACAATGTAGGCCACACCCCTCATGCCCTCCATAACACAATATAACTTCAAACATTTTGCTCTTTGCCATTTGGATGGTGTTAATCTGCCCTAGTAGAGTCAATATTACTTGGAATGCTTCGTTTTTTTATTCTGATACAAAAGATCATGGATCTTTCCCCCAACACCTTCCAGCCTCAATAGTTAATCTCTCCTAGGATTCTAGAGTGTTATTGATGCTGGGTGACAACTTAAACAGGTCTCGCATAAGTCAAGATCAGGTAATTAGCAACAGAAAAAGTTTTGTCACAAAGTAGGACAAGGCCAGGTATGGTAGTTCACATTTGCAAGGCCAGCACTTTGGGAGGCTGAGGCAGGTGGATCACTTGAGCCCAGGAGTTTGAGACCACCCTGGGCAACATAGTGAAACCCTGTCTCTATAAAAACTAAAAAACAAATAGCTGGGTGTGGTAGCATGTACTTGTATTCCCAGCTACCCGGGAGGCTGAAGTGGGAAGATCACCTGAGCGGGGGAGGTCAAGGCTATAGTGAGCCATGATCACACTACTCTAGCCTGGGTGACAGAGTGAGACCCTGTCTCAAAAACAAACAAACAAAAAAACCCAGAAAAACCCAAATAAGTAGGAACAAAAATGCAGAAGACAGAAGTCCAAGAATATATCAAAACTGTATTCGAATATAGATGTTAAATTCTAAAGTCAGCAGATAAGTAGAAAATCTATAAAGCATACCTTTGAAAACTTCTTAAAAAATGTCTTAGCTTTTGATTATCTGGTTGAAAAAACCCTTAAATCATCACATTGCCAGGACTTAGGCTCTAAGGAGCTCAAAAGTTTACATGATAAACTTCTGTTAAATTTTCCTCAACAGTGAAGACTAAGGTTGTTTGTTGTTTTAGTTGGTTTTGAGGAAGTTAAATGAGTATGATTCAATTCCACTGAGCTTATAGGACCTAAAGCAGGCGGCAAAAGAAGTTTGGTGGAGAGCAGCTTAATATTGTTAGAATGTAAACCCCCACCAATCAAGGCACTTATTAGCGTTTTTACTTTCAGGTGAATGTTAACAGAGATGGTTCACATACTGCACACTTTTGGATTGGATTCTAATTGTCTTTACTGGGTGTCAAATTAAAAAAAAAAAAAAAGAAAGAAAGAAATAGGCCGGGTATGGTGGCTCATGCCCGTAATCCTAGGACTTTGGAAGGCTGAGACGAGTGGATCACCGAGGTCAGGAGTTCGAGACCAGCCTGGCCAACATGGTGAAACCCTGTTTCTACTAAAAAATACAAAAATTAGCTAGGCATGGCGGTGGGTGCCTGTAATCCCAACTACTTGGGAGGCTGAGGCAGGAGAACTGCTTGAACCCAAGAGGTGGAGGTTGCAGTGAGTTGAGATCACGTCATTGTACTTCAGCCTGGGTGACAGAGCAAGACTCTGTCTCAATTAAAAATAAATAAATAAATCATAATAATAGAGTGGTCACTACTACTGCTGCTGCTGCTGCTGCTACTACTAGGGTGGCTCATTACCAATGTCCCATTAAAACAGGGGAGTAGCTGGCCACAGTGGCTCACGTCTACAGTTCCAGCTACTTCTGAGGCTGAGGTCAAGAACTGCTTGAGCTAGCCTGAGCAACACAGCAAGACCGTGACTCTTAAAAATAGTAAAAATCCCAAAAAAAACAAACCAAAACAAAAACCAGGGGAGTTATTCAGGCATTTCTACTTCTAAAAGGTAACAAAAAACGTGTATTTTTCAAAGTTACAAACAGAAAAATAAAAGACCTTTGGTTCTCAGCTTTATCGCCTGTGCTAAGAAATTGTTGTCAACCTTTCAATGTAATTTTCAATATTAAATATCAAACATTATTTGGTATATATATTCTTGGTATATATTTCTTGTACCTAATACTTACCCTAAAAAATTACTTAATTTTTTTTTGAGACAGAGTCTTGCTCTGTCACTCAGGCTGCTGTGCAGTGGCATAATCTTGGCTCACTGCAACCTCCTCCTCCAAGATTCAAGTGATCCTCCCACCTCAGCCTCCCGAGTAGCTAGGATTACGGGTGTGTATCACCATGCCGGGCTAATTTTTTAATACATATTTAGTAAAGATGAGGTTTCATCAAATTATCCAGGCTGGTTAATGAATTCCTGATGTCAAGTCATCCGCCTGCCTTGGCCTCCCAAAGTGTTGGGATTACAGGTGAACACCACTGTACCTGGCCTTACTTAATTTTAATGCCTACAATTCACTTTGCTTTAAAAAACATTACCACTATCAGCTGGGCACAGTGGCTCATGCCTATAATCTGAGCACTTTGGAGGCTGAGGTGGGCGGATCACCTGAAGTCAGGAGCTTGAGACCAGCCTGGCCAACGTGGTGAAACTTCCTCTCTACTAACGATAGAAGAATTAGCCAGGCATGGTGGCAGGCACCTATAATCCCAGCTACTCGGGAAGCTGAGATTGGCTGGAGAATGGCTTGAACCCAGGAGGTGGAGGCTGCTGTGAGTCAAGATCGTGCCAGTGCACTCTAGCCTGGGTGACAAAAGCAAAACTCCATCTCAAAATAAAACAAATGAAGCAAAAAAAACCCAAAAAACATTACCACTACTTACCTTAATTATAGTTTTTATTCATTTTATGTGATTCATATTCAATTTTGTATTGCAAGGCACATTACCTATTTAACAGCATATTCAAAATGGGCCAAATTCTCCCCTAAGACTGAAAAACACAACTGAATAATAATAATAATCTATGCCTATACTTTTAGTTAAACTAAACGTGCCATAGCATACAGGGATAATGCTGACTGAACACATATTTAATAAATTAGAACAACTAGGATACTCTAATTACTTGATTTATAAGTACTGTTTTTTTTTTTGAGTTGGAGTCTCACTCTGTCACTCAGGCTGGAGTGCAGCGGCATTATCTTGGCTCACTGCAACCTCCGCCTCACGAATTTAAATAATTCTCCTGTCTCAGCCACCCGAGTAGCTGGGATTACCAGCGCCTGCCACCATGCCCAGCTAAATTTTTGTATTTTTAGAAGAGACAGGGTTTCATCATGTTGGCCAGGCTGGTCTTGAACTCCTGACCTCAAGTGATCTGCTCATCTCAGCCTCCCAAAGTGCTGGGATTACAGGCGTGAGCCACTGTGCTTGGCCAGTACGGGGTCTTGACCGAAACTGTAACAGTAAGAAAATTATAACAATAAAAGAGAGGCTACCTGATGTCATCTTGCCTTTAATCTCCAAACCTGTCCTAATTTTGGGAGGAATGTGGTTTATAGTTTAACTTTAAAACAAAGACTTTAAAACAAAGGCTGAGTGTGATGGCTCATGCCTATAATTCTAGTACTTTGGGAGGCTGGGGTGGGAGGATCATTTGAGCCCAGGTGTTCAAGAGCAGCCCAGGCAACATAGCAAGACATTGCCTCTAGTAATAAAAAACTTATCCAGGTGTGGTGGCACACACTTGTAGTCCTAGCTACTCGGGAGGCTGAATCAGGAGGCTGGCTCGAACTCAGGAGGTCAAGGCTGCAGTGGGCCACGATGGCACCACTGCATTCTAGCCTGGGCGGCAGAGTAGGACTCTGTCCTCAAAAAACAAAACAAAACAAAACAAAACAAAGATAATAATAGCCTCTCCCCGAAACAAACTCCTTCCTTGCTTGGGAACCAGACTGTGTTTGTAAAGCCAACAAATGTGCCACAAGATTAGAAATTATGGCTCAGAAGTCATGCCGCTAGAAGTCACAAGATCACTAACCTCCCCCAACTGCTCCTACAGATAACATTACTATTGTAAAACCTAAGATTGGTGTTTGAGGTATTTTTTAGATGCTGCATTCTGATGGACTTGCTGGAGACACCCAGACTTGTAAACTGGCTCATCTGGTCTTGTGGCCCCCACCTAGGAACTGACTCAGCACAAGTAACAGCTTCAACTCCCTATGATTCTACCCAACCAATCAGCATTCCCTATTTCCTAGCCCCTGCCCTCCAAAGCATCTGAAAAAAAAAAAAAAAAAAAAAAAAAAAAAATACCTGGGCTACAAATTGTTGGGGTGGCTGATTTGAGTAATAATAAAGCTTTGGTCTCCTGCTTAGCCAGCTCTCTGCGTACTCAACTCTTTCTCTATTGCAATTCCCTCGTCTTGATAAATCAGCTCTAACTGGGAAGCCAGCAAGGTAATCCACCGTGTGGTTAAAAAGTCTGTACGGAACCAGCTATTATTAGGGAGAAAAACTTGCTGAGACCGTACCCGTCCCAGGGTGTTAGAGACGCCAGAATCCCAGTAAAAATAAGAGAAGGGGGTAATGAGTTCAGTGTTCTCCCAGTTTTTCCTTAAAGACATGCACAAAATTCTGAAGTTACAAAAGGAAACAAGATTAGTGTTCAAATCCCTACCAAGTGGAAGAACTCGAATTCTAGGGAAGAACTCCAGACTCTCAATGGGGAACCCTTAGGGAGTTATGTGTCAGGGGTGGGGATGAAGCAGAAGGAAGACTGAGTATTGCCAAACCAACCTGGACACATTTAAATCGCTGACTGGACTAAAGTGATCCACCTCAACCTCACTCTATCTGCTGAAGAGAACTCGAATATGCACCCCCCAAAATATGCCACTTTGGCATAAGGATTATTTTGAGATAAAGGCAACTGATGACAGCAGACACAGGAAAAGCTGTAAAAACAGGGCATACATTTCCCTTCTGTAAAGTGTCCTCTCACCAGGAAGATGAGAGCATCCTTTATTACCTAAGTTCATTTGAACTTGCAAAACAAAACTTTTTAAACGTCATTTGCCACATAACAAGATTGTGAGATGCAGTTAAAATTATGCTTAGACGGAAACGTAAGTCTTAAATCATCAGAAAAGAAGAAAGGCTGAAAGTAACTGATCTAAAAATCTATAAAGAAATTACATGGTGGTCAAGAAAGAAAGAAAGAAAGAAATTACACAAGAATGGCAAAATAAATCTAAAGAAAATACAAAAAGGGAAAGAATATAAATTAATAAAACAAAACAAATGTATAAAAGGGGAAAAATAAATCACTGCAAATAAAGGTTGATTCTTTGAAAAAACTAGTAAGCATATACATCTCTAGGCTGCGCATGTTGGCTCATGCCTGTAATCCAGCACTTTGGGAGGCTAAGGTAGGCAGATTACACGAGGCGAGGATTTCGAGACCAGCCTAGCTAAAATGACAAAACTCCATCTCTTCTAAAAATACAAAAATTAGCCTGGCATGGTGGTGCATGCCTATGGTCAGAGCTACTTGGGAGGCTGAGGCACAAGAACTGCTTGAACCTGGGAGGTGGAGGTTGCAGTGAGCTGAAATCATGCCACTGCACTCCAGGTTGGGTGACAGAGTGAGACCCTGTCTCAAAAAGAGTATACATTTCTAGAAAGACTGGTAAGAAAAATGTAAATTTAAAAAAGGATTACAAAAAATACTACAAAACCTACGGATCTGAAATATATTAAATGGAAAATAAGATAAATATTAAATCAGTATAATTGGAAATTTAAATGAAGTTAGCCAATCCCCCCCCGCAAAAAAACATGTTATTAGAAGCAAAACAAGAAACAGAAATTCTGAATAGTCCTATTAAAATTTTTAACTGGCTATAAAATCATTTCCAGAAAGAAATTTTGAGGCCCAGATGGCTACACTGGAGAATTCTTCCAAATATTTAAGACAGTAAAGTGCCTTTGCAAAATTATGACAGTATGAGAAATCTGATATAGTTGACTCCATCATGCTTCTAACCTCTAAGCTGTCTTGGGTCATTCTGGGATGCAGGCCAAACTAACTTTGGGAGAAATTTAATTTGTAGTTTAACCTTAAAGCAAGGAAGATAACAGCTCTTTCCCAAAGGAAACTGCCTTTATAAAACTAATGAAAGTTCACTTTCATTAGGTTAAGATGCTGAGAGGGGCCTGCTTTATGCTAAAATGTAAGTTAAATGATAACCAGCAATCACAAGATTTGTAACTTCCACAATTACTCCCGTAGATAACAACACTATTGTAGAGCCTAAGAGTGGCCTTTTTGAGATGCCTTTTCAGACTTTTGCATTACTTGTGATTTATGATTCAAACAGTCCTGTGACCCTTAGCCACAAGTGGATTCAGCACACACCCCAATGACACCCTCCTCAACCAAACAGCATCACCTACTCCCTAGTTTTCTGCACACCAAATTATTCTTGAAAACACCTAAACGCCAAGACTTCAGGAGGAGACTCTGAGTAATAACTGTCTCCCATGTGGTGTGGCCAGCCTCATGTCAATTAAACTCTTTCTGTACTGCAATGCTGTGGTCTCAGTGAATCGATTTTGTCTGTAGAGTGGGCAGGAAGAAACTGTTGGGCAATTACAAAAGCAATAAGCAGTAAGTGGTTCACACCTGTAATCCCAACACTTTGGGAGGCCAAGGTGGAAGGATCACTTAAGGTCAGGAGTTCAAGACCAGCCTGGGCAACAAAGCAAGAACTACCCCCCAACCCTCCCAACTTAACAAACACTAAAAAAAATTTAGCCAGGTGTGGTGGTGCATTCTTGTAGTCCTAGCTACTTGGGGGGCTGAGGCGGATCACTTGCACACAGGAGGTTGAGGCTGCAGGGAGCTGAGATTGCACCACTGCACTCCAGCCTGGGCAGTAGAGTGAGACTTGGTCTCAAAAAAAAAAAAAAAAAAAAAGAGCAATACCTATCTTAAATAGAAAACAGAATATACATGCCAACTTCATTAATGAGTCCTCTTTAATCTTAATACTAAAACCCTGAAGAGCTATTACAAGGAAAATTATAACTTAATGTTTCTCACAAATAAGCATGCACAAATAGAATCAAGTAATATAGAAGAAAGACAATACACCACAACCAAGTTTGATTTCCTTAATGCAAGAGTAGTAAGACATTTGAATAAAAATTAAATAATCTTATAAATAACGCAAGAAGAAAAAATCCACCTGATCATACCACCCAATGCCTGTCCTGAATTCATGAAAATCAAACACATTCATGATTTAAAACAAACAAAAACCAGCAAGCATGGTGGCTCACACCTGTAATCCCAGCACTTTGGGAGGCCGAGGTGGTAAGATCACCAGGTCAGGAGTTCGAGACCAGCCTGAACACCATGGTGAAACCCCTGTCTCTACCAAAAATACAAAAATTAGCTGGGCATGGTGGTGTATACCTGTAATCCCAGCTACTCAGAAGGCTGAGGCAGGAGAATCGCTTGAACCTGGAAGGCGGAGGTTGCAGCGAGCCAAGATCACACCACGCACTTCAGCCTGGGGACAGAGTGAGACTCTGTCTTAAAAAAAACACACACACACACAAAAAAACCAGAACACACACACACACACACACACACACACACACACACACACACCCACCCCACCCCCCAGAAAAAAACCAAGCTGGGCTCAGTGGCACGTGCCTGTAGTCCTGGATACTTGGAAGACTGAGGCAGGAGAATTGCTTGGGCCCAGGAATTTGAGGGCAGGCTGGGCAACATCACAAGGCTCCCGCTCTTAACACTACCACCTTAGAGCAAACTAGGAATAAAGAAAATGTCTGTAATCTGATCAAAGAGTATCTACAAACAATCAAAAACCAAGCAAACAAAACTCCAAAGCAAAACATCATGCCTTATGGTAAATTATTTAAAGCCTTCCCCGAGATCAGAAATGAGACAAAGATTCCTGCTTTTATTCACCACTTGTATTCAACACTGTAGCTGAGGTCCCAGCCAGTATAATAAAGAAAGAAAATGAAGTAAAATATATAAACATTGGAAATAAGAACTAAAACTGCCATTATTCATGGATGGCAGATGATATGATTACGTGCACAGAAAAATCCAAAAGAATCTATAAACTGGGTGGGCAAGTGGCTCAAGCCTATAATCCCAGCACTTTGGAAGGCTGAGGCAGGATGATAGCTTGAGCCCAGGAGTTTGAGACCAGCCTGAGCAAACAGAGTGAGACCCCATCTCTAAAAAAAAAAAAAATTACAAAAATTTAAAAAATCTATAAACTGTTAGAACTAATAAATGAATGTGGAAAAAGTGGCTGGATACATGGCTGATATACACAAATGAATTTATTTCTATAAGCAAATACAAAGTAAAAAAAAAATTTTCCACAGCATCAAAAGCCAAAAATAGGCCAGGTGCGGTGGCTCACGCCTGTAATCCCAGCACTTTGGAAGGCTGAGGTGGGCAGATCACCTGAGGTCAGGAGTTTGAGACCTGTCTGGATAACATGGTGAAACCCCATTTCTACTAAAAATACAAAAAATTAGCCAGGTGTGGTGACATGAGCTGTAACCCCAGCTACTTGGGAGGCTGAGGCAGAAGAATCACTTGAACCTGGGAGGTGGAGGTTGCAGTGAACCAAGACCACAACACTTTACTCCAGCGTGGGCAAGAGAGAGAGGCTCCATAAAAAAAACCAGGGCCGGGAGCGGTGGCTCAAGCCTGTAATCCCAGCACTTTGGGAGGCCGAGGCGGGTGGATCACGAGGTCAAGAGATCGAGACCATCCGGGTCAGCATGGTGAAACCCCGTCTCTACTAAAAATACAAAAAATTAGCTGGGCATGGTGGTGCGTGCCTGTAATCCCAGCTACTCAGGAGGCTGAGGCAGGAGAATTGCCTGAACCCAGGAGGCGGAGGTTGCGGTGAGCCGAGATCGCGCCATTGCACTCCAGCCTGGGTAACATGAGAAAACAAACAAAAAACCCTAAAAACAATCTCTCTCCACCCCTGCCAAAAAACAAAACAAAACAAAACAAAACACCTAGAAATAAATCTAAGCAAAAAAGAGTGGAGGGTGAGGCACAGTGGCTCACATCTGTAATCCCAGCATTTTGGGACACTGAGGTGAGTGGATCACCTGAGGTCAGGAGTTCAAGACCAGCCTGACCAATATGGTGAAATCCTGTCTCTACTAAAAATACAAAAATTAGCTGGGTGGGATGGCGGCAGGTATCTGTAATCCCAGGTACTAGGGAGGCTGAGACAGGAGAATTGCTTGAACCTGGGAGGCAGAGATTGCAGGGAGCCGAGATCGTGCCACTGTACTCCACCTGGGCGACAGAGCAAGAATCTGTCTCAAAAACAAAAACAAACAAACAAAAAAAATAAACAAAAAACAGAAAACAAAAAAGAAGAGTGGGAAGCCCTCTATACTGAAAACTATACATTATTGAAAGAAATTTTTTTAAAAAACTAAATGAATGAAGAAATACATCAAGTTCATGGGGCAGAAGACTCAATATTGTAAATATATCAATTCTTCCCAAACTGATGGACATATTAATTTCAATCCCAATCCAAATATACGAAGGCTTCTTTGTGCGTACGGAAGTTGATATGCTGAATCTAAATTCATACAGAGATACAAATGATTAACAATGACCAAGGCTGGCTGGCACGATGGCTCATGCCTATAATATCAGCACTTTTGGAGGTTGAGGTGGGTGACTCAACTGAGGTCAGGAGTTCGAGACCAGCCTGACCAAAATGGCAAAACCCCTCTCTGCTAAAAATACAAAATTAGCCGGGTGTGGTTGTGCATGCCTATAATCCCAGCTACACAGGAGGCTGAGGCAGGGGAATTGCTTAAACCCTTGAGGCAGAGGTTGCAGTGAGCCAAGATGAAGATGGTGCCATTGCACTCCAGCCTGGGCAACAAGAACAAAACTCCATCTCAAAAAAAAAAAAAAAAAAAAAGAATGGCCAAGGCATTCTGAGGAATAAAGCTGGAAAATTTAACTATCAGATACTGAGACTCACAAAACTACTATAATTAAGGCAGTGTAGTAGTGGGACAAAGATAGACAAGACAGACACACACATAAAGGACTTCTTGATTTATGACAAAGGTGATCCTGAAATGCAACAGATGAAAGAATGACATCTTCAATAAACAGTTCTGGGTAACTGAATAACTATATAGGGGACCAAAAAAAGTCAAGTCCTTACTTCATACTATACACAAAAATCAACTATAGATGATGGATTGCGAATTTAAATGGCAAAGGCAAGCTTTTAGAAAACATGGGAGAATATCTTTGTGACCTTGGAGTACGCAAAGATTGTTTAAACAACACACAAAAAGTACGGCTGGGTGCAGAGGCTCACCTGAGGTCAGGAGTTTGAGACCAGCATGGCTGACATAGTGAAACTCTGTCTCTACTAAAAATACAAAAAAAAAAAAAAAAAAAAAAATTAGCCAGGTGTGGTCATGCTGCAGTCCCAGCTACTTAGGCAGAGGCAGGAGAATTGCTTGAACCCAGGAGGAGGAGGAGGTTGCAGTGAACGGAGATTGTGCCACTGCACTCCAGCCTGGGT
>NW_022436981.1:655250-722253 GCF_009761245.1 Sapajus apella | reverse complement strand
AAAAAAAAAAAAAAAAAAAAAAAAAAAAAAAAAGAGAGAGAGAGACACTTAATATTCAGGGAGTAAAACAGATAAGACACAGAGAGGAAAAAATATTTGTAATATATATATCCGATAAAGAATATGTATGCAGAATCTATGAAAAACTCTTACAAATCAATAAGAAAAAGGCAGACAACTCAATAATCAGAGGACAACTTTAACAGGCATTCACAAAGGAGTATATCCAAATGCCGATAAACATATAAAAAGGAATTCAGTTTCATCATCATCAGAAGAATGCAAATTAAAACCATAATGAGAAACCACTATGTCCCACTAGAATACATAAAATTTTAAAAGACTGGTAAAACCAAGTGTTGGTGAGGATGTGGAGCAAATATCACTTTCAAATGTTATTATAGAAGCATGAATTGATTAAATCATTATGGAAAAGAGCTTGGTAGACTCTAATCTGAATACATATATATCCAGATATACCAGATAGGCATAAGATGGACATCAGTAGTTTTCCTACATACTCACCATAGCCTGTTTAAAAATGTAAAAAGTTTACTACAGTATGAAAAATGTACAACATATAAGCTTAATTTAAAAATGTATAAGACTAGCTGGGTGTGGTGGCATGTACCTGTGGTCCCACCTACTTGGGATGCTGAGGCAGGTTTGTTTGAGCCCAGGTGGTCAAGGCTGCAGCCCTGATTGTGCCATCTCACTCCAGCCTGGGTGACAGAGAACTTTTTTGAGACGGAATCTTGCTCTGTCACCCAGGTTGGAGTGCAATGGCTCAATTTCAGCTTACTGCAACCTCTGCCTCTGGGTTCAAGTGATTCTTCTGCCTCAGCCTCAGGTGTACACCACCATGCCTGGCTAATTTTTGTATTTTTAGTAGAGATGGGATTTCACCATGTTGGCCAGGCTAGTCTTGGACTCCTGACCTCAGGTGATCCACATGTCTCAGCTAGGATTACAGGCGTGAACCACTGTGCCTAGCCAAAAATGAGAACGAAAAAAAATTTTTTTAAAGTTTATAATGAGAGAACTATGAAGCTTTTATCAAGAACATAAAATAACATTTGAATAAACAAGGACAAACTGTATTCCTAGTTGGGGTATTCAATATTACAAAGATGTTAGTGCTTCCCAAATAAATCTATAAATACAATGTCTTCATGAAAATTCTAATGTGGTTTTTGGTAACTGACAATCTGATTTTATTTCATCTTTTTAAGAAAGACCTAAGAATAAGTGGAAACATTTTGAAAAGTAATAATGAAAAGAGATTTAAGCTATCAAATGAAATGGGATTTAAGATGTCAAAATGGAATATTAAGCTATAAATAATTATTACAACTGTTGTACTAGCATGGAAATGGACAAAAAGATCAATGGAGGAGGGAAGCACAGATATGAATAAACACAGGATTGTCTTAGAGGCTTCTGGAACTCAACTCTGACTAAACTGAAAGCATCACTTTCCCTCTTTACAAATGCTAATCACTCTCCAAAATTCACTGTATCTCAGCAAGGGGTACAACATCTACACAACTGCAAGCCAGAAACTTGCGAATCATCCTCATGCTTCTCCTTCAAACCCAACATCCAATTCATCAGCAAATCCAAAAACCCTCAAACCCACTTGGCCAGTTCTATAGATTTTACCACCTAAAAATATCCCTCATGATTCATACCCACTTTTAGCATCCCAGTTCAAGTTACCATCAATGTTTTCCTGGGTCATTGCATTAGCATCTAATTAGGTTTCCCACACTCACTTTTACCTTCCTCCAATTTGTTCTCCAAATTAGACAGTATGATCTTTTAAAATCACAATTATAATGATGTAAATACCACTTAAAATTCTTTAACGCCTTCTCACGTTCTTAAGACAAAATACAAAATCTTTAATTTGACCTATCATAATAGCTCATTAATGGGTAAACAGACTCTAGACACCTTCCACTGTATTAGAATATATCCTTTAACATAAAAGTAATACGGGAAAAAAGTCAGTTATTTTTAATATGCCTTATTAATAAAGTAACTATAAAATGCTCTTAAACCTATACAGTTTCACCCCAGGTTCAAGGATCTTCGAGTGTACTGGTTTTCTTCTATTAGCCATAGAGGTAATGCTCTGCCCTGTTACTCCAGGTTTTCTCAATTGCTTGTCCCTCTGCATGGACCTTCCTTCCCTCATGCCCTTGCATAAAGGCCCTGAACTGTGGACAAAGCTCAGGTCTTTTGTTATTCTCTCTCAAACCAAGCAAATTTTCATTGTGATTTTAATTAACTCTTTATGTGAGTCTTTCCCACTATGGTAAGTCTGATGAGGGCAAGGATCACACTTGTTTTTGTTTACCATTACATTCTCAAAGTCCAGAACTGTGCCCAATAAATAGGTGTTTCTTAAATTTGTTGAACAAATTACATATGAATTTTAATTATGTATAGCACTAAAACATAATGATGCCTTCATGAGCAACTCACGAAGCTCAGTAAAATTCAATCTTCATGATTCAATTGCCTTAGCTACATCTCCCCTTTTGGGAAGGAGCTGGGAGGAGGACTTCTCAAACTGTGAGACAGTGTACAATATGCTGTCTAATTCTAATGCCAAGGATAATCTGTAAAATCAATTGGCTTAATGTGAACTAATCAGTTCAAAATTTGAGGGAAGTGCTATGAGAAATTACAGATTGTTTCTCCCTCCTTTACTTGAAGAGAAAGTATAAATTAAGTTTAAATGACTGCCCCCCCCCAGATTACCTTGATATTCAAGGTTGTATTCTAGTATAAAAATAGTTGAAGGTATCTGAAGTATGATTACTCATTAATAAAATACTATTCTATTCAGGAATATACAGACTTTAGTTCTCTATTATTTTAAGGCTTTACTTCCATTAATGGAAAACAAGAAAGTTCTTCTAGTCTTTCAGTACTTACAAGTGAAGGAACTGTGAATATCTGAACCGAGAGGTCTGCGACTGAAAACTCTCTGTCGTGGTCATCTGTCACATAATCACTCTGCAAACGCTCATAGTTCTATTAAGAAGGCAAAAAAAGGCAAGGAGTGCCAGCTATCAGTTACAAAGAAAAGGCAAGCACTACTCACCAGAGTAGGTGCGGTGAAGAACTGGACAGACAGAGCAGTCACCGACACTGCTCGTTCGTGATCATCCTCCATAAAATCTCTCTGCAACTGCTGGTAATTCTAAACAACAAGGGGGAGATTCACCTCTAATCCACATTGACCAAATATTTACGAATTATAATGAAAAGTCAGTGCTGGAGGAAGTCAAGAAGATAATACTGCTATGAGAACAATAACTGGAATGATTTCTACCAATAGACTCCTGTACAGACATTGATTCACTATGTAATCTGTGGAATTCTGTATAATATTGATTCTTTCTTCTGGGGCACAGTGGCAGTTTACCAGCCCAAATGGGAAGTAACAACTACTAAGCTCCCAGGATGCCTCTGTATGCTGGTGGAGCTAAACCACAGCAGCATTACACTGTTTCTGATGAAACCAGACTTTCATTAGTTCTGGATCATATCAGAATTATCTAATGACTCTTGGTGAATCTGCTTCAGTAGATTTGAGAATGAAACACAACACATGTATTTTGAAAGAGCTCTCCAAGTGATTCTGATACACTTCCTAATTCAGGTGAATGCAAAAAAGTAAGTGGTTAGCTTAGCACATGCTGCTAAAAGGGAGCACTTAATTCAACTATATCAATAACCAAGAGTTTTGAAGAGACTTGTTTCTTCCAAAAAAAAAACAGCAAAATACATGTTTTCCTCAGCACAAAATATCTGCAATCTAATTATTTATAAAATCAAAGTTTTCTAAATATGATTTTCTAACCAATATAAAGGGTATTTAATTTGGATCATGCCCACCTTGCCCCCCCCAAAAAAAATCTATATTTTTCAAAGACTAAGACTGCAATGCTAATTTTAAAATGCACAAATATATTTATTAAATCATATCCATATATATGTTATTTAAACAGATTAATTTCCTTATGTGAATTTTAATAGAAAAAAATACCATAATTCACAATGGCATAGGTTTAAACTCTTCATTTATTATTTCATAAACACTGCATAGATGGATATTCATCATAGGAGGTGATGAACAAGAAGTCTCATTGCTATAATTTTATTCTATTTATAAAGAATGAAAAGATTATTTATGAAGTTTCATAAAATTTAATATTAATACACTTATATATTACTATTAGATGTTAATTTTTTGCAGCCTAGATATAATTATGGGCATAGTTACTCTACTTATAACCTGTTTTCAAAATTGAAAAACCACTTACTTTTGCAAATCGAACAGCAAACAGCTTCTTGTATTTCAAATCCATAAGCAGGCTGCTGATGAACAACTGATGATACACACTCCTAGCACCTTGTAGAAAAAGATCACAGTATAAGATAAGGACACACCAAACAGTTCTATTTCTCAAGTTTTATGTGATCCACCATTTTTTTTTTTTTTTCCTGAGACAGTATCTTGCTGTGTTGCCCAGGCTGGTTTTGAATTCCTGGGCTCAAGTGATCCTCCTGCCTCAGCCTCCCAAAGTGCTGGGATTACATGTGTGAACCACCATGCTTAGCCAACACAGTATTTTTTTTTTTTTTAAGAGATAGGGTCTTGTTTTGTTGCCCAGGCTGAACCCAAACTCTTAGCTCAAGTGATCCTCTTGCCTCAGCCTCCTGTGTAGCTGGGACTACAGGCACACACCACTGAGACTGACTTGTATTTTAAGGCTCAAATACAAAACTAAGCCAGACATGGTGGTATACACGTGTATTCTCAGATACTAGGGAGGCTGAGAAGAGGGGATTGTTTGAGCCCAGGAATTCAAGGTTGCAGTGACCAATGAT
The DNA here is from genome assembly GCF_009761245.1 of Sapajus apella. Lineage (NCBI taxonomy): Eukaryota > Metazoa > Chordata > Mammalia > Primates > Cebidae > Sapajus > Sapajus apella. Next base: position 717,345 of record NW_022436981.1, on the reverse strand, counting down.
TATGGCACTGCACTCCAGTCTGGACAACAGTGTGACATCCTGTCCCTCCAAAAAAAGAGCAAAATACATGCTTTCCTTAGCACAAAATATTTGCCATCTGCTTATTTATAAAATCAAGTTTTCTAAACATAATTTTCTAACAAAATGTAAAGGCCACTTAAGTTGGATCATGGACCTTCCCACCCCCCCCAATCTATATTTTTCAAAGACTAAGACTACAATGCTAATTTTAAAAAGCACAAATATATTTATTAAGTATTTTTCCAAATGATAAAAATCTTTCACATCCCAATTACTTATATAGGTTCCTCTACACCTTAAAAGTAGTTAAGAGATTCACCTTTCCATAATTTGGAATCACTAAGCATCAGTCTGTCCACTAAAGAAGAGTTTTCACCATCTGGCCCTTCTTGTAAACCAACTTGACATAAAATCCGGCGAAGGCCATCTTTAAATAGAAGGAAAAGTAGTCATGAGATAGCAACTTCAAATATTAAAATAAAGTGACATTTTAGTAGATGTTCAAATAGATCCATAGTGTTTTAAATGTTTTACTAAAGGTCAAATTTATTCAGAAAAAGCAAACATATTATTTTATTAATATTTTAACAAAATGGATATAAATTTCAAATCTCACATTACATGCTACTACTCCTGAAAGTTAAAATGTATATCTGTCATAAAGGCAATAACCTCTTGTGCTTTAATCAATTTAATTAAAGAGAAAAAAATCACTTAATATTATTCTTCAAGCACTTATGCTAATCAAACCAGATTACAATAAAAGTGTTATACATTCCATAACTGAAGATAAATATAAAATGTGCTACAGTTTAAAGAGAGAAATGCATGACTTCTGTACTATAATATATACCAGTACATTTTATTAATGCTACATAAAACGTTCTTCATTCATTAAACCAAAACTTATTGTGGACCTGCCATGTGAGAGATCCTGGAAGACATATTACTACAACCTTTTAAAAGCAAACTTTAGAAAAGTTCTTCAAATATTAATATAAGCATTAAAATAACCAAAGCTTTAACACTTATTTGTTCCATACATATATATACATATGAAACAAATATGTGTGTGTGTATGTGTATCTCTCTCTCTCTATATATATATTTTGTTGTTGTTTTGTTTTGTTTCTGTTTTGAGACAGAGTCTCACTCTGTCACCCAGGCTGCAGTTCAGTGATGTGATTTTGGCTCACTGCAGCCTCTGTCTCCTGAGTTCAAGTAATTCCTGTGCCTCAGCCTCCCAAGTAGCTGGGATTACAGGTGTGTGCCACCACGCCTGGCTAATTTTTGTGTTTTTAGTAGAGACGGGGTTTCACACCATGTTGGACAGGCTGGTCTCGAACTCCTGAGCTCAAGTGATCCACTTGCCTTGGCCTCTCAAAGTGCTGGGATTACAGGCATAAGCCACTGTGCCTGGCCCCATACTTTAAAATCATTGTTTTATCGTTTTCAAGCATGCAAAATAAAAAAAAAAAGAAGTAATTTTTAATTATAAAAGCTGTCAAACAGAAATCCTTTAAAAGGCGAAAGAGAAGACCTATGTAAGTATTAAATAGGAATATGTAAATTATTGATGATAAGTATCTCAAAGAAAATTTTCAGCAGGACATGACTTCCATTATACTATTCATTAATAGTGTAGCACAACACTTGCTATATAGGTATCCAATGGAAAACACCAAAATAAAGAATACAGGGCTAAGAAAAATAACTGGAAAGACGTTTATTTATTTATTTCCTTTTAAAAAATTTGTACATAGAGATGGGTCTCCCTGTGTTACCCAGGCTGTTCTATGAACTCCTGGGTTTGAGGGATCCTTCCACCTTGGCCTGCCGGAGTGTTATGACTACAGGAGTGGGCCACCATGCCTGGCCTGGAAAGATAATTTAAAAGTCAAGTAAATGTGTTCTCTTAAACTTCCACACCTCTGTATTTTCAACTCTCAGTTCAGGGTAGTAACGCTCTTTTCTAAACGCCCTTCAATGCAAATGTATTCAAATTTTTCTTTCATCCGAATGTCACTTATCCACAGTCTTACCTGAAGAACAGCATGATAGCTTATATCTATCCCTGTTTTAATCTTTAGTGTTACACACCAGGCTTGCATTTTTGGCTGCGGATATGAGGATTCCTAATTTTTACCATTATGTAAAGAAAAATGATCAAATTTCTACACTCTGGAATTTTTCTTTCCTTTTTTTTTTTTTTTTTTGAGATGGAGTTTTGCTCTTTTGCCCAGATTGGAGTGTAGTGGCATGATGTTGGCTCACTGCAATCTCTGCTTCCAGGGTTCAAGTGATTCTCCTCCCTCAGCCTCCTGAGTAGCTGAGATTACAGGCACACGCCACCACGCCCAGCTAATTGTTGTATTTTTAGTAGAGATGGGGTTTCGCCATGTTGGCCAGGCTGGTCTTGAACTCCTGACCTCAGGTGATCCACTTGCTTGGGCCTCCCAAAGTGCTGGGATTACAGGTGTGAGCCACTGCACCCGGCCGAAATTTTTTTTTAAAAAACAAATTGGTAACTTCCAATGAGCAAATTTTTAGAGTTACAAATTATTGGTAACCAAAAGTGGTAAGAGGAGTCAAAACAAAGAAATTAACATTACTGTTTTATCATTTAAACTGTTAATCACTTAGGTTTTATTTACAATAGCATTTTTCCAGCTTACTCAGAAGAGTTCCACAAAATGCTCCACTAAAAGAAATTTTTAAAAAATTGTTTATGAAATGTACATTGCATTGCATTAGCATATTAATGTCCTTTACAATTGTTTAAACCAATGTTTCTTGCATTTATTTGAACAGAGAATCCTTTGTGTGCATATAAAAATATCCAGTATGACAAAATTGGTTAAACATAGGTTGTCTTCTATGCATAAAGTTGGTATTTTAAAATGTAAAATTAAAGCAGGAAATTATTCTATTTGATATGTTTCCCAAAATAGTTTTGCAAAGGCATACTGAGCTCATTTTTAATAGACGATTAGCATAAACTTTCTTGAACCTACCTGAATATCCAATAATACTTCCCAGCCAAGACAAAAGTTTCAAACCAAAATTCTGATGTGCGACGATAGACGAATGCATAACTTGAACTTTGAGTGGCTTCGTCTGTCTACTGGTATTTCTCTTAAAAAGAAATGGTAAGATTAAAAAATTTACTTAAAAAGCTATTCTATTGGTAGAAAGAGGTTAATTATTTTTACTTAAGATAACCATACCATCATTAACACAGGAGAATTTTTCACACATGTAAGAAAAACACCATTTTGTTTGCTTTACTTGATTCAGATCCTAATTTTCTAGAGGAAATCTTAGGATTCATGCAAAAAAAACAAGAAGGTCCCGCTAGTTTATGAGTGATTTGAATCTTTTTTTTTTTTTGAGGTGGAGTCTCACTCTGCCACCCAAGCTGGAGGGCAGTGGCGCAATGTCGGCTCACTGCAACCTCTGCCTCCTGGGTTCAAGTGATTCTTACAGGCACACACCATGATGCCTGACTAATCGTTGTATTTTTAGTACAGACAGGGTTTCGCCGTGTTGGCCAGGCTGGTCTCGAACCCCTCACCTCCAGTGACCTGCCTGCCTCAGTTTCCCAAAGTGCTGGGATTACAGGTGTGAGCCACTGCGCCTGGCTAGTAATCTGAACCTTTAGTACTATATTTGAAAATCTGCTGTACCAATAATAAATGATTTAAATGTTTTAGCTTGCTTTATGTCTTTCATTTCTTAATACAATTATGTACTTATTTAAATAATTTACTGCACGGATGTGATCATGTTATCAAATTTAAAAAAAAAAATGGCCGGGTGCGGTGGCTCACGCCTGTAATCCCAGCACTTTGGGAGGCCGAGGCGGGTGGATCACGAGGTCAAGGGATCGAGACCATCCTGGTCAACATGGTGAAACCCCGTCTCTACTAAAAAAATACAAAAAATTAGCTGGGCATGGTGGCACGTGCTTGTAATCCCAGCTACTCAGGAGGCTGAGGCAGGCGAATTGCCTGAACCCAGGAGGCGGAGGGTGCGGTGAGCCGAGATCGCACCACCCCCCCCCCGGGTGAAAAAGAGGAAAACTCCGTCTCAAAAAAAAAAAAAAAAAAAAAAAACATGGTAAAATACATATAAAACTTTCACCTTAGCCAACTGTGCACCTTTTTACGTGCACAGTTCAGTACTGTTAAGTACATTCACACTGTTGTGAAACTAGTCTCCAGAACTCTTTATGTTGCAGAAATGAAACTCTACATAAAACTTATTAAACAGCAAGTCCCTGATACTTTCTTCCCCTAGCATCTGGCAACCACCATTCTGTATCTTTCTGTCTCTATGGAGATGACAATGCTAGGTGGCTCATATGAGTAGGATTTATCTTTTTGTTACCAGCTTATTTTACTTAGCATAATGTTCTCAAGATCCATCCATGTTGCAGCATGTATCAGAACTTCCTACATTTTCAAGAACGAGTAATACACCACTGCATGTATATACCACATTTTGCTTCTCCATTAGACACTTGGGTTGCTGCTGCCTTTTGGCTATTGTGAATAACGGTGCTTGAACAGGGGTGTAAAATATCTCTTTGAAACCTGTTTTCAATTATTTTGCATGTATATCCCGAAGCAAAATTGCTGGATCGTATGGTAATTCTATTTTTAACGTTTTGAGAAATTGCCAGGCTGTTTTCCATAGTGGCTATACCATTTTACCTTCCCACCAGTGGTGCACAAAGGTTTTAATTTCTCCATATAAGGATATAGAGAAATAAAATATTTTTATATAAATAAAAAAAGCCAACACTTTTTTTTCTCTTAGAGACAGAGTCTTGCTATGTGGCCCAGGATGGAGTGCAGAGGCTATTCACAGGTACCATCATTACATACTACATCCTGGAACTCCTAGGTTCAAGCAATCCTCCTGCCTCAGCCTCCAGAGTAGCTGAGCCTATAGGTGCATGCCTATCCATTTTTTTTTTTTTTTTTTGACAGAAGCCATCCTAACAGGTGTGAGGTGGTATCTTATCAGCTGCTTGCATATCTGCTCTGGAGAAATGTCTATTCAAGTCTATCAACACCTTTTTTTTTTTATTTAAACAGGGTTTCACTCTGTTGCCCAGGCTGAAGTGCAACGGTGTGATAACAACTCACTGCAGCCTCGACCTTCCGGGCTTAAGCAATCCTCTTACCTTAGCCTCCAAAACAGCTGAGACTTCAGGTGTGCATCACCATGCCTGGCTAATTTTTGTTATTATTATTATTTTCTGTAGAAATGGTGTTTTGTCATGTTGCCTAGGCTGGTGTCTCAAACTCCTGGGCTCAAGTGATCTGCCTGTCTTGGCCTCTCGAAGTGCTGGTATTACAGGGGTGAGCTGATGTGCCTTGCCAACACTTTTTAAATAATGTGTTGGCCGGGCACGGTGGCTCATGCCTGTAATCCCAGCACTTTGGGAGGCTGAGGTGGTGGATTATGAGGTCAAGATATTGAGACCATCCTGGCCAACATGGTGAAACCCCATCTCTACTAAAAAATGCAAAAATTAGCTGGGCGTGGTGGTGTGTGCCTGTAGTCCCAGCTACTCAGGAGGCTGAGGCAGGAGAATTGCTTGAACCTGGGAGGTCAAGGCTTCAGTGAGCTGAGATCGTACCACTGCACTCCAGTCTGGGCGACAAAGCAAGACTCTGTCTTAAAAAAAAAAAAAAAAAAAAAAAAAAATCAAGGAAAATGCAAATTTAACTGATAAAACACCATTTCACACACTTCAGACTGGCAAGCGTTTTTTTTTTCCCCTTAAGACAAGATCTTGTTCTGTCACCCAGGCTAGACTGCACTTATGTAACCAAAGCTCACTGAACCCTTGGACTCCTGGGCTCAGGCAATCCTTCTACCTCAGCCTCTTGAGTAGCTAGGACTACACATGTACACCATCATGCCTGGCTAATTTTTTAAATTTTAATTTTTTTGGTAGAGTCAGGGTCTGGCTCTGTTGCCCAGGCTGGTCCCAAACTCCTGGCCTCAATCGATCCTCTTGTCTCGGCTTCCCAAAGTGCTAGATTTACAGGTGTGAGCCACAATGTCTGGCCCAGATTGATAAAATTAAAAAATAATGTGGCACATATACACCATGGAATATTATGCAGCCATCAAAAACGATGAGTTTGAGTCCTTTGTAGGGACATGGATGAACCTGGAAACCGTCATTCTCAGCAAACTGACAGAAGAGCAGAAGATCAACACCACATGTTCTCACTTATAGGCGGGTGTTGAACAATGAGAACACATGGACACAGGGAGGGGAGCACTACACACTGGGGTCAGCTGGGGGGAAATAGGGGAGGGACGGTGGGGGGTGGGAAGCTGGGGAGAGATAGCAAGGGGAGAAATGCCAGATGTAGGTGATGGGGAGGAAGGCAGCAAATCACACTGCCACGTGGGTTCCTATGCAACAATTTTGCATGTTCTTCACATGTACCCCAAAACCTAAAATGCAATAAAATAAATAAATGGGAAAAAAAAATTTTTGACAATATATAGTTTTAACAAGGATATGGAGAAATGGGTCCTCTCATATACTGCTGGTGGGAAAGTATATTGGTACCACAGTTTTGGAGACAAACTAGGCAAAATCTAGTAAAGCTGAGAATGTCCATACCCTAAGTACTCAGAATTCCATTTCTTGGTATATACCCTAGGGAAATTTTGCACCTATACAAAAAGAAGACAAATAATGCTCATAGCAGGAGTATTTGTCACAACAAAAAAACTGAAAACATCCTAATTGTCTATCAACAGGAGAATAAATAACTTGTGGTTTAATCATCATGAAATACTATACAATGTTTAAAAAGTGAATGAACTACAGCAATGTGTATCAACACAGATAAAGTTAAAAATCACACTGAAATGAAAAGGCAAGCTGCAGTGTAATTCATTCAATATGTATCTTGTTATACAGTATTTAAAGGTTCTCAAATCAATCTATATAATGTTGATGGATGTTTAATATATGAAATATAAAGGAATGCACAAGAATGAAAAAAGTAAATTAAGCAAAGTAATTATCGCTAGGGAAGGAGAAAGAGTAATGGGGTGAAAAAAAGATAATGCAGGCCAGGTTTGGTGGTTCATGCCTACAATCCCAGTACTTTTGGAGGCCCAGGCAGGCAGATCACTCGATGCAAGGAGCTTGAGACTAGCCTGGTCAACATGGTGAAACCCCCTTTCTACTAGAAATACAAAAAACCAATTAGCCGGTCACACATACCTGTAATCCCAGCTACTCGGGAAGCTGAGGCACAAGAAGTGCTTCAACTTGGGAGGCGGAGGTTGTAGTGAGCAAAGATCGTGCCACTAAACTCCAGCATAGGTGACAACAGGGTAATACTGACTTAAAAAAAAAAAAAAAAAGATAATACAGGGGCCTCCATACTATTTTATATATTTAAAAATTTAAAAGAAGCTTGAGGCTGAGTGTGGTGGCTCACACCTGTAATCCCAGCACTTGAGGAGGCTGAGGCAGGTGGATCACTTGAGCCCAGAAGTTTGAGATCAGCCTGGAGGACACAGTGAAACCCATCTCTAATAGAAATACAAAAATTAGCTGAGCATGGCTGCATGTGCCTACAATCTCAGCTACTTAGAAGGCCGAGGCAGGAGAATCACTTGAACCTAGGAGGTAGAGCCGAGGTTGCACCACTGCACTCCAGCCTGGGCTAGAGACTCCTTCTCAAAAAAAAAAAGAAAAAAAAATTATGATACATAAAAAATTATTTTTTAAAAAGAATATTTACATAAAATTCAGTTACATGGAGTGGTGAAAATAAATTCTAATTTCTAAAAATAAATCCAAATGTGGAGAATTGTTTGCTTTTAGAAAGATACACTAATTGCCATGAAGATATGGAATACATTTTGCCATAAGGTACCAAGTAATAACTTTCCTTGCATTGTAATCGTGGTGTTTAAGGTCATTTTAATTTCTACTAATTAAAAACAAAACAAAAAGCAAAAAACATTCTAAGACTGCTTTGATGGAGAAATGGAATATATCTTATCTACATACTCATTTTCTATATCAATCTTAGACAGCTTTAAAAAACTAGATAATAATGCAATATTCAAGAAACATCTTTAAACATAATTTTTGGTTAACATTGATTTCATTCACATAAGCAGAAAGACAAGTTCATAAATGCTGAAATATGAAGCTAGTTTTAAACTAATAAAAAATAAAAATAATACAGGCATGCTTTAAAATTACTTACCACAATTACTGATTTTGCTTGCTCACAATACTGGAAGTCTCCATATCGAACAGACCTACGCCCCTGTAAATAAAGATATTTAAAATTAAGCTGTAAAAGTATTGTATTCAATATTAATAACTTTCAAACCAGTAAACGAACATGTTTAAGCACATAACAGGCTGGGTGCAGTGGCTCACGTCTGTAATTCCAGCACTTTGGGAGGCGGAGATGGGTGGATTACGAGGTCAGGAGTTCAAGACCAGCCTGGCCAAGATGGTGAAACCCCATCTCTCTATTTTTTTTTTAATTAAAAAAAAAAAGCACATAACAACTCGGATCAATTTTCAATATTTACAACGTTCATCCTACTCATTGATAAGTTAAATTTTCTCTTCAAAGCTATGCTAACTTTTCTAAGCCATTAATAAATATATTTCCTTGAACAACACATTTATTCTAGGCATCTATAATTTCCATTTTCATAACTATATGTCCTCTTAAACTTTCTATCTGGCAATAGTTTATAACCAATATACATTTAGGCCAATATTCAAATGAAATTTTTTTTTTTGAGACAGAGTCTTGCTCTGTCACCTAGGCTAGAGTGCAATGGCGCAATTTTGGATCACTGCAACCTCCGCATCCTAGGTTCAAGCGATTCTCCTGCCTCAGTCTCCTGAGTGGCTGGGATTACAGGTGTGCGCGACCATGCCTGGCTAATTTTTGTATTTTTAGTAGAGACGAGGTTTCACCATGTTTGTCAGGCTGGTCTTGAACTCCTGACCTTGTGATCTGCCCGCCTCAGCCTCCCAAAGTGCTGGGATTATAGGTGGGACAAATGAAATTTTAAGAAAAGCTTAGATATATATATACATTTTTAACTCAATTTTCCAGGGTAACTTACCTGTAGTAAAAATAGAATTTATTATCAACATGGTAAAATTACTTACATCTCGATCTACTGTAGTTGCAAAACCAATTGCTTCTTTTTGTGTACAGTTAACAGCCTTCTGAAGAGTATAAATAACTTGTTCATAGGTATGAACCTCATCATTAAACAGCATGCAATAGTAGGTGTCACTCTTCTCTCTGTGTGATAAAATATTAATGATATATTCATTATCTATTTGCACGTTATCTTGCTCCAGGCTGACTTATTAAGAGGCTACTTTGTCCTATGTGATGTGCTAGGTACTGGACACATATCTGTAAAGAATTCATCTGTGGTCTCTGTGCTCTATGATACTACAGTCTGGTAGAGAAAATATATATTGCACATATGACTCTGTGTAAACAGGTTTTTATCAAGAAAAGAAGAAGGTAGAGCAGGGTATAACAGGCCTGGGAGCTCAGAGAAGAACTCTTGGAGAAGTAATCTGAGACCTGAAGTCAGAATTGGCTATCAGTAGCTCTTAATCATGGGCAATTCCCCTCCACTTCCCATAGTTGACCATTTGGCAACATCTGCAGACATTTTTGGTTGTCAAGACTGGGGCTTGGGGTGCTGCTGGCATCTAGTGGGTAGAAGCCAGGGATGTTGCTAAATATCTTGCAATTCACCAGACGGCCTCCATAACAAAGAATTAATCTGGCCCTTAATTCCAATAGTGCCAAGGTTGAGAAACCCTGGAGAGAGGAATGTGAAAGCAAAGGTGCTAAAGTGGCAAAGGTAAATACTGGGAGATGGAGCACAAGAAGGAAGGGGGAGATTAGTATACGATCAGTCTGCTCTGGAGAGACGCAGAAGTCTTGAACAACTTATAATTTTTTTTTTTTTTTTTTTGAGACAGGGTCTCACTCTGTCACCCAGGCTGGAGTGCAGTGGCACAATCATGGCTCATGGCAACCTCAACCTCTCAGGTTCAATTGATCCTCCTGCCTCAGACTCATGAACAGCTAGGACTACAGGCTATTTGTGCACCACCCTGCCCAGCAAATTTTTAAATTTTTTATAGTACAGTGTCTTGCTATGTTGCCCAGGCTGGTCTCCAACTCCTGAGCTCAAGTGATCTACCTGCCTTGGCCTCCCAAAGTGCTGGGATCACAGGCATGAGCCATTGTGCTAAGCCAGCTTATAAGGTATTTTGGTTTTTGCTATCCTAAGGGCAATCAAAAATTTCAGATAGGAGATATGACCAAAACTGCCTTAAAGTTGACTTTGACTGCAGTATAGAAAATGAACTGTAAGGGGCAAGAGTGTACATGGTGGTCTAGTTAGGAGGCCATGATGCCCCCAAATGAAATTAATTTGAACTAGGTTACTATACTATACTATAGTATTCTACACGACAACAATGCTACAGTAAAAATCATGAGGTACTAAGTTATTACCATCATTTCCAAAAAGGTATAGTCACCTCATTTCATTAGAAAACACTTAACCTATAACTTTATCTAAAACACAATTGAGAGCAAAAAAGAAATACCACCAATGCCCCTCAGATCCTCATTCCAGCTTGTATTCATTCTAAACTATGACTATAATTCCAACAAGCTTGGTCTTACTTCTAAGAAAGAAAGTTGTTTGAGACAAGCACACTAACAAGGAAAAGAAAGTCCTAATCTTAATATATATGTGGCAGAATCCGGCTCTCTGGTCACAAGTTTGTAACCTCAATAATTTACGTAAAAATGGTATATGTACGCTAAAAAAGCATAGTGTAGAATATATTTTATTAAAAGTTAGAATCAAAATGATTAAAACTGAATTTGAGCATTTATTCAAACCAGAAAACTCATTTATATCAGAGTTCATTCCCTAATGATATTAATATATAATAAAACAAAAACTAGAATTGTAAAGTTAATCTGTCATTTTATCATACAATCAAAGAACAGAAAACTGGTTACACCTGAAACCAGTCCTAGAGCTATGACATAGTTTAAATATGGCTACAAACCAACTAATTAACCAATCGACCAACCAAACAGGGAGAAACCTCCACCAAGTAAGTGGATCACATATGTTTTAAAACTACAAAATCAAGGTTTTTGTTCTGCTAAAAACTCATTATTTAAAAAATGATTATGCCCTATACTAGCTGTGCTAAAGTTAAAATTTAGTAGTTCTTCACACACAAAGAATAAACAGGTAGGTTATACTTACACCATCTCTAAATCTGCTGGCAATTCACTTTCTTTTTCCCAGGTTAATATCTCTACTGCATACCGAAACATAATAGCAAAAATGTTGTAAGTTCTTGCTATCACATCTTCTGATAAATGAACCAGAGGATCCTGAAAGAGAGAACAGGAAAAAAAAAATAAAAGGGGGCAACCATGTTAAATGTACATTAATTCTCATTCTGCATCTAGTTCATATCTCACTGTAACCTCAAATTCCTGGGCTCAAAGTGATTGTCCACCTCAGCCTAAAACTCAATTATTCATAAAATATTGGTAATAGCAGTATCTATCTTATGAGGCTGTTTTGGGAATTAAATGAGATAGACCGAGTAGTCAGTGTTAACATCTAGTTATTAATAATTACTGATCTGAATTCAAATGGATGGGAGCAGCATTTGTGAGAGAAATTTCAGATTACAAAAATTTCACTAAGGTTGTTGTTCAGTTAATATTTCTTATTTAATTAAATTTCATTCCAAACAGGATTACAGCAATTTAAGAATATATCTATATCCCAGCTACTTGGGAGGCTGAGACAATGAATGACTGAATTCAGGAGTTAAGAGATCAGCCTAGGCAACACAGTAACAAAAACCATGTCTCTAAAAATTAAGTAATTTTTCTTTAAAGAATACACCTAAAAAAAAAAAGAATACACCAAAAAGGGTGGAATACAAAAAAAAAAGATGTACAAAGCAGGTAAAGGAAAATAAAGATAGGAAAATAAACCACAGTCAAGGTAACATCTATTTATAAATAGAGATCACATAAATTTCCACACAGCTACTACAGACAGGCTGTTTCCAAACATTTGGCTCTTTTTCCAGAAGTCTCATTAAAAGGAAACACAATCAGTTACCAGATTCACACCAGGAGAAATGTAACATTTCCTAACACAGAGACCTAAGAGAAATCCCTTATGGACTCTTATAAAGACTAGCAAAGGAGATACCACACATTATGTGGTGGTTCTCAATGGCGAGAGGGACATCTCACCACCCTCCCCACTCACTCCCATACCCAAGGAGCCATTTGGAAATCTAGCTGGGCATTTTTTGTTGTCACTGTAGAGGAAGATGCTAGGGACATTTAGGGAGTGGGAACTGCAGGCTAAACACAATGCCTTCAATAACCTACACCTAGGTCAACAAACTCTTTCTGTAATGGGAAAACAGCTACAAATATTACATTAAAACTTAAGCATGACTGCTTCAATAACATTTTATTTATGGGCACTGAAATTTGGATTTCATGTAATTTTCTCATGTCACAAAATACAATTCTGTTGATTTTTTTCAACTATTTAAAAACAGACACAAAAACAGGTTGTGGACAAGATTTGGCTTGCAGGAATCAGAGCTTGCTGAATCCTGTCCTATACAATGAAGAACTATCCCACCCCCAAATGCAGAGTTGCGAAGACCTGTGGAACTCTTAAACAGTATTTCTGTAAGTAATTACCAGGTTCATCCCAGCTTTTTCTGAAGATGTAGGCTAAATGTATGACAAAAAAAAAAAAAAATTATGTTCAATAGTTACTGGGAAGAGGTATGCTAAACATAATGCTATCTTAATATCTTAAAGTCTTACCCTGGAAGACTTCATTTCTCTTAAACTTTTTTTTTTATTTTTGAGACAGGGTCTCACTCTGTTGCCGAGGCTGGAGTGCAGTGGCGCTATCATGGCCCACCGCATCCTCAACCTCCCCAGGCAGGCTCTGGTGATCCTCCTACCTCAGCCTCCCAAGTAGCTGGGACTACAGGCATACAGCATTAAGCCTGGCTAATTTTTGTAATTTTTGTATAGACGGGGTTTTGCCATATTGCTCAGGCTGGTCTTGAACTTCTGGGTTCAAGTGATCTGCTCACCTCGGCCTTCCATAGGGCTGGGATTACAGCAAGAGCCACTGTACCTGGCCTTAATTAAACTCTTAAATATAAATTAATGGTAAAGTTTGGAAGCTTTATTCTCTGTCTAGTTTTAGGAGTATACATTCTCCAGGAAGAATTGCATGACGTTTGGATAGGCAGGTGAGCTTGTTGGCGTCTCCTTAAAATTTAGGAAATTAACCAGAGCTTGGACTGTTTGATAGCCATCCCACTAATGTATGAGGATAAAGCCAACAGAGCAAATGTATGTAGGCAGATTAAAATAATTTTCTAAGAAAGTTTTGAAGTCTACTCTAACACAAGGATAAAAAAGGTGGCAGAAGTCCTACAGTATTTTTTCCATATAAATAACAAGGAATTCACAGAACATAAAATTAACTATTTTAAAGTGAACAAGTCAGTGGTACTTGGTACATTTATTATATGTGCAACTACTACAATCTAGTGCCAAAACATTTCCATCACTCCAAAGTAAAACCCCTTATATGCTAAGCCATTTCTCTCCATTTTCCTCTTCCCCAGCCACTGACAAACTACCAATCTATTTTTTCTCTCTATAGACTTATTTATTCTGAATATTTCATATAAAAGGAATCATACAATATGTGACGTTTTGACTCTACCATCTTTCACTATGTTTTAGAGGTTCATGCATGTTGTAGCATGTATCAGTACCTCATTTCTTTTTTTTGAGACAGAGTCTTGCTCTGTCGCCCAGGCTGGAGTGCAGTGGCGAGATCTCAGCTCACTGCAACCTTCACCTCCCAGATTCAAATAATTCTTCTGTGTCAGCCTCCTGAATAGCTGAGATTACATACAAGCACGTGCCACCAAGCCCAGCTAATTTTTGTATTTTTAGTAGAGACACAGTTTCACCATGTTGGTCAGGCTGGTGTTGAACTCCTGACCTCGTGATCTGCCCGCCTCAGCCTCCCAAAATGCTGAGATTACAGGTGTGAGCCACTGTGCTCAGCCCTTCATTCCTTTCTATGGATGAAAAAATTCCATTGTATGTATATTATCACAATTTGTTCATCCATCCATCCACTGATGAACATTTGGGCTGTTTTTACCTTTTGACTATTGTGAACAACATTGCTACAACATGTGTATGCATGTACTTGCTCAACTTCTGGTTTTCAGTTCTTTTGGGTATATATCTAGGTATGAAATTCAAAATCCTATGGTAATGTTTAATACTTTGAGGAATAGCCAAACTGTTTTCCACAGCATTGAATCATTTTCTATTTCCACCAGCAATATACAAGAGCTCTAATTTCTCATTATATCCTTGTCAACACTTATTATTATTTTTATTTTTAATATTTTTTTGAGACAAAGTCTCAATGTCGCCCAGGCTGGAGTGCAGTGGTGCGATCTCGGCTCACTGCAACCTCTGCCTCCTGGGTTCAAGCAATTCTCTTACCTCAGCCTCCCAAGTAGCTGGGAGTACAGGCATGTGCCATCGTGCCTGGCTAATTTTTTTGTATTTTTAGTAGAGATGGGGTTTCACCGTGTTAGCCAGGATGGTCTCGATCTCCTGACTTTGTGATCCACCCACCTCGGCCTCCCAAGGCGTTGGGATTACAGGTATGAGCTATTATTATTTTTAATAGTCATCCTACTGGGTATGAAGCAGTGTTTCACTGTGGTTTTGAATTTGCATTTCCCTAATGACTAATGATGTTTAGCATCTTTTCACCATGTGTTTGATCATTCATATATCTTCTCTGTAAAAATGTCTATTCAAGTCTTTTGTCCATTTTTAAATTGGGTTATCTTTTTCTTGTTGAGTTACAAGATACAAACTCTGGATATTAGATCCTTATTGGATATATGGCTTGGATATATGGATATATACTTTCTCCCACAGTCCTAAAGTTTTATACAAGTGGTTTTTAACATTTTTCTAAAGCACAGTTCTTTTTTTCAAATATATTTTTATTTGTCCTGTATTTCCACATACAGAACTCCAACCAAATATATAAAAATGGAGCTTTTCCAAGAGAAGTGGAAAAATCTGGAACCTTGACCACTTGGCATCTTACTGTAGCAAATTATAGAACACTTTCACAATACAAAGGAAACACAAACAAAACATGTTTTCCATAGCACTGAATCAGTTTGTACAAATTTTGATTTGTACAAAACAGAGAAACAGCCTAAAAGATACAATACTACATCAAAAGCCTTGATCATTCTGATAAAATCTATTTGAAACCTGTAGGGTATGGGTACCAGGAATAACTTTTAGACAGGGTCACAATCGTGACTCACTGTAACCTCTGCCTCCCATAGCTCAAGCGGCTCCCACTTCAGCACCCCCAATCTGAGTGGCTGGGACCATAGACATGTGCCACCACACCCAGCTAACTTTTTTTTTTTTTTTTGTAGGGATGGGGTTTTGCCATTTGCCCAGGCTGGTCTCAAACTCCCAAGCTAAAGTGATTCACTCTCCCAGGCTGAGGAAAGACTATTAACATCCACTTGCCCCAAATCTCTATCAGGCCTACCAACAATGTAGAAGTACTTGGGTGTATCTATTCACCTGCCATTTAAAAATAATAAAATCTGAAAGAAGCATCTTGAATCAAACAACAAATTGTCATAAAAAGCAGCAGAAGAGGGACAGCCACAGGTTGGCTAATGGACATAAGAATGAAGCTAGATAGAAAGAGTAAGTTGTAATGCTCTACAGCACAACTATAATTAACAACAATTGACTGTATATTTTCAAATAGCTAGAAGAGCTGATTGTGAAAGTTTCCAGTATAAAATAATGTTAAATGTTTGAAGTGATGGGTATGCTAATTACCCTAATTTGATCATTATACATCATATACATGTAACAAAATGTCACACTGCGCCCCATAAATATCACACTATACCCCATAAATATGTACAATTATGTGTCAATTAAAAAACAATTTTGTTTTTTATAATCTATTGTAGTATACCACTGAAAGATTTTATCATTGTATAATTATAGTTAAGTGAGTTATCAGAAACATATGAAAAGTTTTTGAATCTTTTTTAAAAAGGCAGCAGAGATTTAAGCATTTATTTTGTGGGAGTCTACTATTCCATTAGAAATATTAATTAAGAAAAATAATGCAGGATCAACAATTTGAAAAACACAGTGAACAGTGGGGATTATTTGTACTGAGCTATCAGTACTACACATGGCCCCATCACATATCCAATGATAATGGATTAACCAGGAGAGAATGATTGGGGTTGGCTGTCATGTTTAGTAACAGAAAGGAAACTTATCTGGCCCAGAAAGTCTTTGTTGTAGCAAAGATATACAAAATTCAACTTAGTTAAGTGGTCTACACATATAGGAAAAATAATCCCCTCTATCATAAATTAGTACTCAAATAAACTTCAAGTTTGCCTAAAACAAAACCCCAACCAAATAAAAAATCAGAATTAAACAAAATTTTCAGAATTTCAACTGTGTACTATTAGTAACCATAGACATCCACAAAATGTAAAGAGCTTTCAAAGTAAACCGGTTGCTGTCAATAGTGGAAGTACTATTTGCTTATCCATTTCTCACATCATCTAATGACTATTTCTAAAAATACTTCAAATGTGGGTTAAAAACAACTTTGTGAAAATGTTTTTACCTCTTCTTCCTCAATTTCAGAGGTGTTAAGTTCATGTTTCTGACAGTAAGGACCCTCTTTCCAAGCTTCAGCATCACCACAGTCACAGAAACCTCCACCTCCTGATGTTGTCATCTTGAAAAAAAATTGTAAAGTATCTTGTCAATAAATATTTACGGGGGGGCTATCAGATAATAAATAAGAATATCAAGTGCTCAGGAAATACCATTGCTTAAGTGTTTAATTTCTTTGGAGGCATAAAATTAGATAAAATGTCAAACCTCTCAATGTTTTAAAGTCTATTTTAAATAAGACTATAAGCTAGTGATTTCAAAATAAAATAACCTACTTTGTAACGGTAGCTACAGATATTTAAAAGAGGATATGTTTGCCTACACGACTTCCTTAATTAGGAAAATCATGAGGATCACAAGGGTTTTCCTGCTGGGTTTTGGTTAAATTGGTATAATGCTGATATCTATGCTACAGGTTGTGATGCTATAAACGTAATAGACTCAGGGGTTATACAGATTCCTATAGCTGCTGTCTCCTAAAACAGTCTGAGTGCTGCATTTGCTTTGGAGAAATTAACCAACAAATACTATAGAAAGAGTTAATTTTTCTTCTCTAATACTCCCTAAATAGCCATTCTTTGAAAGGACAGGTAATAGGGGCTCAGGAAATACGAAATAGACTGCTTGATAATAAAAACTCTTCACCACCCTGCAAAGTTCAGGAATTATTCATACTTCCTTAAGACAGGGCAATGATTTGAGAAATCCGGTATCACAGAGCCAGAATTAACGACTGATAGACAAGAAATTCTGCTTTTCTTAAAATACTATGAGGAAGAGCCTAGTAACAGGTATTAGATACAGCAAATTTTAGAATGAGTCCTATTATATTCTGCCCAAAGTAAGTATTTGTGTGCTACATATCACAATATAACTAATGTAACCCCACAAATGACAACTATCCCCAGGGAAGGCAAAGATATATGCCAAGAAACGCGGGTAGGAGTCATTTGGAAAATGACATGTGCTTGTTTCAGTTATCAAACACAGGCAGAACAGCTTAAAGGAAACTGGGCCTCTTTTACTGATTTATGAGACTAATGAACAGACAAGAATATAAGTAGCCCAATTATGTGGCTGTTTTTAATTTATTTACATTTTTTATTTTGGGATGGAGTCTCACTCTGCAGCCCAGGCTGGAGTGCAGTAGGGTGACCTTGGCTCACTGCAACCTCCGCCTCCCAGGTTCAAGTGATTCTCCTGCCTCAGCCTCCCAAGCAGCTGGGATTACAGGCATGCACCACCATGCCTGGCTAATTTTAATTTTTTTTTTTAGTAGAGACAGGGTTTTATCACGTTGGTCAGGCTTGTCTCAAACTCCTGACCTTAAGTGATCCCCCACCTTGGCCTCCCAAAGTGCTAGGATTACAGGCGTGAGCCACCACACCCAGCCCTGTAACTGTTTTAGTTCATATTATGAACTCTTGGGTAGAATAAATAAAAACAAACAGGAGGAAAAGCTTTGACCCAGATGGGCTCCTGCATTAAGAATATTAAAATATTCTTTCTCTACCTTTCTATTTTATGATTAGGGTGAAAAATTCCATCTAACAACAGTTCCCTACAATGTAGGAGATGCCCTTTAATAAACATTTAAAAATAGCAAAACAAAAACAAACTAGTTGAAAAGCAATACAGAAGAGCTGATATCTCTATTACCTTTTTAAAATCGTATGCTCCAAGAAGTGTGCATTCATAATTTGTTTCTACATTGCCATCCTATGTCTCATGGTATCTAAATAAACAAACTGTTTAAACCACCCTCCCCCCATTTTAGTGTTAAATTTTTGCATTTTAAAAAGAAAGAAAATCATAAAATGCAATATTGGGCATGGTTATTATTTGGACATTACTAACCCTATATCGATGATCTCTGTGAATACTTCCCAAAAAGCACTCCATGCACAAAACACAAGTTGGATCAACTGCACAGTCTCTGTAAAGTTAAAGAAAAAAAAAAATCAGAGTGTCAGAAAATAACTATATACAACAGAAATATTTCAAATTGGAATCCACCCTAGAAGAATGATAATAGTAAAGTTTCTTGGTGTTTTAAAAAAGGAAGTATCATTCCCAAAGATCTGTCAGATCTTTGATCAATGAAAGCAGTCGAAGGACCTGCTTCTCCATATGGATGCATACTAGGAAGTCTTTCAAGGCACGTTATTAGAACAATAAATTTCAATGTAATGGTGTTTTCCCACAGATTTGTGGAAATCACATTACACGTTAAAATACATAGATGTATATGAAATAGATTCAAAATATTTATGAATTCCTAAGATTCATATTATTGGAATTTCAAACAATTTCTTCCAAACAGGCATTTGAGACCAAGGGTCTTCAAAGTGACATATATGCACCCCTAGAAAGGCAAAAAAATCAACTGCAATGCAAGATGACAATATTACAACTTACATTTCTACTTAAATTTTAACTAAAAAGGGAAATTAAACATTCTACTGGTTCACTGTACAGAATGATACAGGTCTCCTCACATAGCCCCTATTTCTGGTATTCACACAACACATATGGTCCATGAGAAATCCTGATTCAAGAGTAAGAGCCTCAAAAGGTTGCTTGGGGTGCCCTGAGTTGCTTCATTTGCTTTAATCATATTGCCAGTTAGATATATTTATAGATCATATATTAAGAGAATCTGGACAATTCCATGAAATGAAATGGGGAGTGTAAAATAAATCTATATTGGTTCCTGACACCAGGCTCCTAAAACTCTTGTAGATGAGGGTGCCAGCAGATGTGCTAAAATTAAGTCTTTAGCCTTAGTTACTGCCACAGAAATCCCTTGGGTGACAGAAGAGTCTTTTTTTTTTCTTTAATTGAGCCAGGCTGAAGTGCAGTGGCACGCTTATGGCTCACTGCAGCCTCAACCTCAACCTCCTGGGCTCAAGTGATCCTCCCACCTCAACTTCCCTGGTAGCTAGGAGTACAGGTGCGTGCTACAATGGAGGGCCAATTTCTGTATCTTTTGTAGAGATGGAGTTTTACCATGTTACCCAGGTTGGGTCTCCAATTCCTGGGCCCAAGCAATCCTCCTGTCTCCGCCTCACAAAGTGCTGGGATTACAGGCATGAGCCACTGTACCCAGCCAAGTCTTTTGTTCTGACAAGGTGAATGACGGCTGGGAGCTTCAAGACTGCTTTAGGATGGAAGCTGGTTGCCAGGGAACCCAAGCACGTGATTAAAGGGTTGAAACTTAAAGCCCCAACCCCAGCTCTGAGGATGGTGAACTGATCAGCAGTGGGCAATGATGTAATCAATCATGGTTATGTAATGAAGTCTCCACAAAAAATCAAAAGGACTGGAAGAGCTTCCAAATTTCTTTTTTGAATGGAGTCTCATTGTGTTGCCCAGGTTGGAGTGCAGTGGTGTGATCTCAGCTCATGGCCGCCTCTGCCTCCCCATTTCAAGTAATTCTCTTGCCTCAGCCTCCTGAGCAGCTGGGACTACAGGTGTGTGCCACCATGCCCAGCTAATTTTTGTATTTTTAGTAGAGACGGGGTTTCGCCATGTTGGCCAGGCTGGTCTCAAACTCCTGACCTCAGGTGATCCACCTGCTTCGGCCTCCCAAAGTGCTGGGATTACAGGCGTGAGCCACTGTGCCTGGCCTTGTTGTTGTTTTGTTTCTTGAGAAAGGGTCTAGCTCTGTCACCCAGGCTGGAATGTGGCCTGATCACAGCTCAATGCAATCTTAAGTTTCCGGGTTTGAGCAATCCTCCCACTTCAGTCTCCTGAGTAGCTGCAACTACAGGCTCAAGCCACTATACCTGGCAACTTCTTGTTTTTTTTTTTTCTTTCTTTTTTTCCCTTTTTTTGATAGAGACAGCATCTTAGTATGTTGCCCAGGCTAGTCTCAAACTTCTAGCTTCAAGTAATTACCTGCCTCAGTCTTCCAAAGTACTGGGATTATAGGAATGGGCCACCATGCCTGGCCCCTATAAAAATTCAACAAGATTTAATGAACTTCCAAGTTGCTGGAACTGCACCCAGGGACTGAGGTGCTAGGAGGGTGGTAGGCCCAGAGAGAGCATGGAAGCTCCTCACCCTTTCTCCCATACCTTGCCCTATTGTGTCTCCAATCTGGCTGTTCTTCTGTATCCTTTACAATATCCTTTATAATAAACCAGTAAATATAAGTGTTCCCCTGTGTTCTGCAAGCTGTTCTAGCAAGTTAATCCAACCCAAGGAGGAACTACTGGAGACCCCAACATATGGCTGGTCAGTCAGAAGTATAGGTGACTACTAATTGCAATTGGCGTCTAACATAGGGGGGCAGACTTGTGAGACTGAGCTGTTAGCCTTTGGATTCTGACAATAACTCCAGGTAGACAGAGTCAGAATTAAATTGTAAGATACCCAGCCAGTGTTCACAGTGGGTGAAATCCTTAGTGTAAAAAAAAACCTCACATATCTGGTGTCAGAAGCGTTGCATGAGAATGTAGAGAAAAAGTGTGTTTTTCCTAGAATAATAAAAAAAGGAAGAAAAAAATGAGTGCAAAATAAAAACATTTTCAGATGAGATCAGGACATTCAGGGTGGTATGGCCATAGATAATAAAAATATTTTCAGATAAACATAAACTGAGAGAACTAATAATTAGTAACCACAGTAAAAGTCAAGAACAATGGCCCACAGCCTCTGGTTCAACCTGCAACGTAGGAATGATTTTTTTTTTTTAGATGGAGTCAAGCTCTGTTGGCCAGGCTGGAGTACAGTGGCATGATCCTCCTGCCTCAACCTTCTGAGCAGCTGGGATTACAGGCACACGCCACCATGCCCAGCTAATTTTTTTTTTTTTTTAAGTACAGATGGGACTTCACCATGTTGGTCAGGCTGGTCTCGAATTCCTGACTTCGTGATCTGCCTGCCTTGGCCTCCCAAAGTGCTAGGATTACAGGCATGAGCCACTGCGCCTGGCCAAGAATGATTTTTACATGTTTAAACAGCTATTTTAAAAAAGAAGAAGGCTGGGCGTGGTGGCTCATGCCTGTAATCCCAGCACTTTGTGGGGCTGACGCAGGAGGATTACTTGAGTCCAGGAGTTCGAGAACCGTCCTGGCAACACAGTGAGACCCCATCTCCACAAAAAATTTAAAAATTAGGCAGGCATGGTGGCATGCACTGGTAGTCTCAGCTACTTGGGAGGCTGAGGTGAGAAGATTGTTTGAACCTGGGAGGTCATGGCTGCGGCGATTTGTGGTTATACCACTGCACTCCTGCCTGGGCAGCAGACAGGGCAAGACCCTGTCTCAAAGAAGGAAAGAAAAAAAAGTTAAAAGAAAAAGAATTTGCAACAAAGACTGCATATATATTTTCTACTTGGATTTTTACAGAAAAAGCTTACTAACCTCTAATCCAGGAAAGAATCAAGATCACTGGGCGCAAGATATGTGTGGGTTAATTTTAATGGTTATACATATTTTTCCTATCTTTTCTTAATGTCTTTAAAAGACTAACATTGCATTGTAAGGTTTATAATGTTTATTGGTGCAATATATATGACAAGAAGCACAAAGGATGAAAGGAATAAATGTAACTATAAATGCAAGGTTCGTTTATTTTACGTGAAGTACTAAAAACAGACTTTGACAAGTTAAAGATGCATATTATAATCCTGATTTGCCATTTAAAAATATGCAAGAGAATAGCTAAAAAGCCAAAAAAAAAAAAAGAATCAAAATGAAATGCTACCATTTTAATTATCCCAAAAGGAACAGAGGAACAACAACAACAAAAAAAGAGGGACAAACAGAAAACAAATAGCAAAATAGTAGACCTAAATCAACAACTAATACTTGTAGGCATGTCAGTAATTACATCCCACAACTGCAAAATATACCTTCTTTTCAAAGGCATATAGAATAAGACTAACCATGTTGCCCAACCATAAAAGAAGTTTAAAGTTTTGTTTGTTGAGACAGGGTCTGGCTGTATTGCCTAAGCTAGAGTACAATGGTACAACCTCAGCTCAATGCAACCTCCGCCTCCTGGGCTCAAGTTGTTCTCCCACATAGCTGGGAATACAGGAGTGCTCCACTATGCCCAGCAAATTTTTGTATTTTTTTGGTAGAGATGGGGTTTCGCCATATTGCCCAGGCTGGTCCTGAGCTCCTGGGCTAGAGCTATCCATCCATCTTAGCCCTCCAAAGTGCCGGGATTACAGGCGTGAAAAAGTACTTAAAACTCACACAGGGACCAAGAGATAAAATTTTGATGACATAAATTTGAGTTTCCTACCTGAATGGATTACCTCAAAGCCTTTATGGTTCTACTATTTCCTACTAGACAAAGGCAGCTAGCTACATGTCAAGTTGATATGATACCTCATGTACTTCTACACTTCATTCTGCACCAAACTGAATAAAAATAATCACAAATCTCCAAAATAAGAACATAAGACTCATTTTAGACAACTATAGAAATCTAAATTATCTAGAAGATATTTACCACTCACCACCTGTCATTTTCCCAGGTCAGAGACAGCAGTGTAGACAAGAGAAATTCCATTATATTGAAGGCCCCGTGATAACATAAAGAATTAAAATTCTACCTCTCGGTATTTACTGAAACATGTACAAGGAGATGTCCACAAACATGTACAGGGTATTCTTTGTAGCACTGTTTGCTACAGAAAGATAACCTAAAAATCTCCATTTCTAACTTCACTATTAGGTCAATCAAATAAACTATGGCCTGTCCTTACTATGAAAACCCAGTAGTTATAAAGAATGAGGTAGATTTATGTATACTGACACAAAAAGATCTCCAAAACAAACTGTTAAATGAAAAAATGTAAGCCACGATATACATAGTATAATTTCATTCATGTATGTATAATACACACAGTATAATTTCAGCATGTATCACACATGTTGGCCAGGTACAGTGGCTCATACCTGTAATCTCAGCACTTTGGGAGCCTGAGGTGGGAGGATCCCTTGAGTGCAGGAGTTTGAGACCAGCCTGGGCAATATAGGGAAATCCTGTCTCTACAAAAATACGAAAGTTAGCTGAGTATGGTGGCACACGCCTATGTTTCTAGCTACTTGGGCCCAGGAGTTGGAGGCTGCAGTGAGTCATAATCATACCACTGTACTCTAGACTGGGTGACAGAGTGAGACTCTATCTCAAAAAAAGAAATAACTAATGGTTTTAAAACTAACACAATGTTGATTCCAATCTCTGGACTATTCATATTATAAACAAACAGCTTGATATGGTTTGGATATGTGTCCCCTCTAAATCTCGTGTTGAACTGTAATCCCCAATGTTGGAGGCGGGGCCTGGTGGGAGGTGACTGAATCATGGTAGGGATTTCTCATGAACAGTTTAGGAGCATCCTCTTGGTGCTGTTCTCCCAATAGTGAGTTTTCTTGAGATCTGGTTGTTTAAAAGTGTGTGGCACCTTCTCTTCACCTCTTGTTCCTGCTCTCGCCATGTGAAATGCCTGCTCTCCTTTCCCCTTCAGCCATGACTGTAAGCTTCCTGAGGTCCTTACCTGAAACTGAGCATGTGTGGGCCATGCTTGTACAGCCTTGCAGAACTGTGACCCAATTAAACCTCTTTTCTTTATAAATTATCCCACCTCAGGTATTTCTGTATAGCAATGCAATAACAGCCTAACACTCAGTTTTAAAATAGAACCCTGAAAGAGATCAAGACTTCAAGGTTTTTAAAAAGCAAGAAACTGAAAGAACAACCCCTCTTCATGGAAATAAGTCATTCTTCCATATGAGAGCTTTATTATTTCCACACAGAAAAGGAACTGGAACTATCTGCACCCCTCTGCTTATCATGGCTCAGTAATTTATATGAAGAAGAGTATTCAATTTTAAAAAACCTCACACATATATACTTTATAGTTACCTATGTGCTTTTACACACGTTACTTCATTTTATCCTAATGACTCAGGGAGGAAAAATAACTCTAAAAAACATAAAAAAAAAAAAATCATTGCTAAAGACACTTTTAATGCTCATCCACATCCCAGTTTCATCTATCCCTGAGACTTAGGAGAATTACACCTTCCCAACCTGTTCTGTAGCTGGACAGAGGCATTCGGACTAGTTTTGCCTAATGAGACTTGGGCAAGGTCATCATTTCTGAGACAAAGTATTTACTTGCTGGGCATGATCTACAAGCTCTATTCTGCTCTTGCTGTGGTGAACCCTGAAAGCATTACGCCAAGCTTGTGGAAATATAAGATGGGGTGAAGAAACTACCTGGAGCAGAGCCCTCTACTTACCACGGCACTCATCTGAATTGGTCACACAGTCTGAGTAATAAATATATCTTGGTATTTAAAGTCTTTGGAATTATAGAGTTGTCATTTTTAGCATAATCTCAACTGTCATGACCAACAGAATCAGAGTCAAAACATCCCAACAGAAAGAAATGATAAATGTTCAAGGTAATGGACATCCTAGTTACCCTGATTTGATCATTACACTTTATGTGCATGTATAAAAATATCACATATACCCCATAAATACGTACAATTATATACCAATACAAACTAGCATTAAAGCAAAAAAAATTAAGCAAAATTATTTAATAAAGTATCATAAAATACTATCTAGAAACAAAAATACTCCTGATGGCAGCATAAGCCACCCCTGCCCCCAATGCTGATTTCTGATTATCTAAAACATTCATGCGATACATTTTTAAATGTTAAAAAAGAAGGTTCTCAATTTAACTATACTAAAAAAACAGGGGAATGAAATCTCACTTCTCTATATCTTAACAGAAGTATTAAGTTAAAAACTTAAGTTACTCATGAAAGTATGATTTCATAATCTACTAGTGTTTTTTCTTAATGGTTATAAAATGTCAAAATATACATTATCAAAATCAACACTAAGGTTTTTGTCAACTAAGATTTTTATACTCTAAAACCATTTCTATTCAGTAATGAATAACAAATGCTAAGTTTGACCACTCTTTTCCTAATAGAGTAAATAAAAAGTAGCTTACTGCCTATAAACACCCAGATAGCTTTTTTCTGACACCATGGAGACTTCAGAAAAATAATTTGTGGCCAACACAATTTTAGAAACTATGAACAAATAACTCTCCATGGCAAAACTAATCTATTCCCTTCACAAATCCTTTTTCTAAGTACTATATACAGAAGATCCTTTAAATCATTTTTTCTCATTAAAGAAACCTCCCATATAATGGATATCAGTTACCTCTATCCTGAAGGGTGCAGTTTAGAAACCTCCCCAGAATTCCAATAACCATATTTCATCTTTCCAAATAACAGACTCTATGTCATTTACCAGTGCACTAGGTTTCATGGGAACACCTACTTTTAAAATGAGATACTCATCCCCAGCACCCAGCATGGCCATTTACTGTGAGTTTACTGTGTACCAAGTATTGTGTAAAGCACTACAAAGGATCTCATTTACCCTCTCAACAACACTGTGATAAAGAATCTGGCCGGTCTTTGATCTGGTTCCTGGGAGGTAAACTCTAAACCCCTGGCATCACTTATGTGGTCAGAGTGTCTCTGTTATTTGTGGGACTTCCCCACAAATAAGAAAAACTATACATCCTAGAACAAGACTTATTTTGGATCTGTCCTGACAAAACAGAAGGGAGGCCAGGCGGGGTGGCTCACACTTGTAATCCCAGTACTTTGAGAGGCTGAGGCGGGCAGATCGCTTGAGGTCAGGAATTTTGAGACCAGCCTGGCCAACATGGTGAAACCCTATCTCTACTAAAAATACACAGATAAGCTGGTGTGCACCTGTAGTCGTCTATGCAGGAGGCTGAGGCAGGAGAATCGCTTGAACCCGGGAGGTGGAGGTTACAGCGAGCTGAGATCATGCCACTACAATCCAGACTGCACTATGGGGTGAGATTCCATCTCAAAAAAAAAAAAAAAAAAAAAAAAAAAAGAGGAAGGAAAGGCCACTGTGGCCCAGTACAGAACACGAAATCCAAGTAGGGTAAAGGAGGGCGATTATGCAAAAAGAATTTGGCGGCGGCGGCGGCAGCAGCAGCAGCAACAGCGATAGTTGCATACACAGGAATAATTAAATAAGCAAATATTTTGAGGAAAATGAGAATCGAGTTTTCTCTTGTCAGAGAAGGAAATTAAAAATATGCAAAGGAAGAAAACTGGAAAGAATCTTAGATGGGAACTGGAGAGCTCACTACAAATGCACGGTTTTCACTATCTATTTCAATACATTTATTTAGATAGGTTATAAAAGAAAAGCTCTACTGAGACAGCCTGAGAGTTATAACACCAACAGCAACCAGCACACTTACCATCTTATTTGTAAACACCATTTTACACTAAAAAGAACCAAGCTCCTTGGCAAGATGGTTGATTTCCAAGGTTGGGGCAGGGAAAAGCTTAATATGTGCCTGGGACATCTTATACCAGAAAGAAAAGAGAAAAAAACAGAAGAGAAAAGAAAAGGAGAAGGAAGGAAAAGGAAAGGAAAAGAAAAAGAGCTCAAAGAATGAGGGAGATATGAAAAAGAACAAAGACAGCTCGAAGGGGCTCTTACTGGCCAAATCTAGGACAATTTGAGCATAATAATGAGACCCCACAAATACTGATATAAATAAATAAATAAATTGAAAGTTTGATAATGAAGAGGATACTTTATTAATAGTCTCAAAGTACTTCCCACAACATACTTACTGATCACCTAGGGGAAAAGAGTAATATTACAGCGGAAAAGTCTTGCAGACATCCTTTTAATCAAGTGATCAATATCACCAGTTACAGAACTAATCAAAATCATATATACCACCTGACAGGGTTGAAACACATTATTTCTGTGGTAATCCTGTCACAGACACAACTTGAATCTAATTATGAAAACCAGACACCCAAATTGAGGGGACATTCACAAAATAACTGGTCTGTAATCTTTAAATGTGTCAAGATCATGAAAGTCACAGAAAAACTGAGGAAACGTTCCAGACTGAAGATTAAAAGATAAGATATACAAATGAATGATTTGGAACTAGATCCTATTGATACAAAGGGCATTATTAGAACAATAGGGTCTCAACTTCTCAACTGTAAATTAGGAGGTTCAACTAGGTCTACTGCTCCAAACATCAACAAAATATTCAAAGTGGTTTCTGTAATAGTAAACAAAAAACTAGATCTAATAGTCTTTCAATATATATACTGTTCTCTATTGAGACTCTAAATATGCTGATAAAGAAAAACTACCGTAGATACCCAGAGGCATTCACCAAAATTAGCTTATTAAATTTAAATTTTACAGGAAAAAGTTTTAAGGAAAAAGTTAAATAATGTCTCCACCAACAGCACATCCACACAAAAGAATATTAGCTAGCTACATAAGCTGATATGGAAAGATGTTAAGCTAGTGTCAAATACAGACAAGAAAATTTAGCTCAGTAGATGTAATATATTCCCATCTTTATTTATGTGTATATGTATGTAGGTTTAAAACTGCCACATATCTTGGCCTATATACACAAAGAAAATTTCTGAAAGAGGACAGGTGAGGTAGCTCACATCTGTAATCCCAGCACTTTGGGAGGCTGAGGTGGGTGGATCAACTAAGGTCAAGATTTCGAGATCAGCCTGGCCAACATGGTGAAACCTTGTCTCTACTAAAAATACAA
Organism: Sapajus apella; assembly: GCF_009761245.1. NCBI lineage: Eukaryota > Metazoa > Chordata > Mammalia > Primates > Cebidae > Sapajus > Sapajus apella. The sequence continues at coordinate 688,722 of NW_022436981.1, read as the reverse complement.
AAATGAGCTGGGCATCATGGTGGACGCCAGTAATCCCAGCTAGTCAGGAGGCTGAAGCAGGAGAATTCCTTGAACCCAGGAGGCAGAGGCTGCAGTGAGCCAAGATCATGCTATTGCACTCCAGTCTGGGCAACAGGGCGAGATTCTGTCTCAAAGGAAAAAAAAAAAAGAAAAGAAAAAGAAATTTTTCTTTTTACCTAATTCCTGAAAGGATATATGTTAATAATTATTAATTCTGGAAAGTAGGATAGTCAAAAAAGAGACAAGGCACTTTATTCTCCATTTTTTACCTTTGTATACTCAATTTACAATAAGAAATTTAAAAAAGAAAAGTCTTCCTAATAGCAGTAAATATGTATAGCACCCATATCTTGGTTTCTAACTACCATTCCGAAATGAAAGAAAAATCCTTTAAGAAATGGCTGATTCGACATATGGGTCAGAGCAAGTACAAAGTGAGCAGAGGGCATCTTGTTGTGCCAGAAAGGAAAGAAGCACCCACAAACTAATGAAGGTATGTAAAAAAGACAAAGGAGCTGGTGTGACGGGGCTCTCACTAGCCAAATCTAGGGCAATCTGAACATCAGAATTACTGTAACTAAAAAATATCAAGAAAAGCAAGAAAGTGATTATAGTAAGAGTCAAGATGTCAGTTAATTATAGGGGAAGGAAGAAAGCACACAGTAGGCTTCCAGAATGCCAGTGACAATCTATTTTTTGATCTCAAGAATAATTATAAGAATGTTCGTTTTATAATTATTTAAATTATATGTTACATATAATCTATATATTTTTATTAAATAGCATGTATTTATAATACAGAAGTTTTTAAACAAAATTTTAAGGTTTCAGGGAAAAAAAGAGGTCAAATAAAACAAGAGCCTCCTAGAAAGAAAATTAAAATATTTTACCTGCAAGAGTATGTAGCCTCTCCTACTTTAAAAACACGACCACAAAGATGAGAAGGTTTGTTTGCTTGTTCAAGTTTTGGAAATCCAAAGGCAGGATCTTCACCACAAAGGTACCATTCCATCGGTCCCAACAAAACATGCTGTGCCAGCATGTCTTCTTTCTGTGGAAAAGGGTTGGGACCCCTGCAGTAGATTTTCGGTACAGAGTGGGCTAAATGCTGGTACACTTCTCTAGTGAGGTCAGTTGCTTGCAGCCATTTCTTTAAAATAAGAAAAAAAAAAAAAAAAAAAAAAAAGAAATGGTTTTAAACAGCAATAAACTAATTTGAACAAACTCACCCTATTCTGAGGTACAAAAATAACGATAAAAGCTTGTTAAAATATTTTGTCTACAACACTCACCACTGTACATTAGAAATTTAATCTATGAAAATGCCAAGTATTTTTAAATTCTACTTTTAAGTGTAAGTAAAATTAAAATGAAACAAGCCCCCCTCCTTTCCTGCAAAGTGACTCTTGAAGCAATTTTCTACAAGAAAATAATTACAATAAATCATTATACAAGATATTAACCATTGGGCTCATCTGATGTCCTTTCTAATGCTTTGCTCAAATGTTATTCTCATTGTGATACGAATTCTCATGTCAGTATGTCCATAGAAGAGTGCACAGTGAACATGAACAGCCAGTATACTACATTTCTCAATGACTGATAAACAAGTTTATATACCACTGTCTTATGAATAAATCAGTCCACAAGAGACTGTCACATCAAAGATCAACCTCTCTCTATAAGTGCTTTTCCGTTTGCTCTCCCCACTAAAAACAAATTGTAAAAGGCCACTTTTCTCTGACCCCCTTAACCTTTATGTCCACCTGTTACAATTATACTTAGATCTCACAGGCACCAACTCCATAACTGAATGCATGATCTCCCCTGCACCCTCCACCAAAATCTGTTATTCTCCCCATTTCCCTATTTTAGCTCAACCTGGATATACACACCGAAAAATCTGAAAAGCTTCCTTTTTCTTCACCCCCAACATCCAATCGATCATTGTATCTTGTCTATTAGGCTTCCTAAATATCCGCTGAATCTGTCCATTTGTTTCTCCAAAGCCTCTACCTCCACTACCCTAATCCAAACCAGCCCCTCACTCCCATAACCAGGACTAGTGCAATAATGTCCTAACCGGTATCACCACCGGTCTTGCCCTTCTGCAATTCATTTTCCAAATCTACTACTAGAGTTATTTTTGCAAAATGTCAGCCTGATCGTGTCATTTAGCTTCCCATTACATCTAGGATCCAGTGCCCTGACAGGGCTTGCAAGTCCTCTGTCCTTCTTGTACTCGCCAATCTTTTTTCCTCTTGATCTGTATTACTTCTCCCTCTCTGCTTTACAAAGCTATTTTCTATTCATTGTTCAGATCTCAATTTATGGTTTTCACTTTCTCTAAGATGCCTTCTCAGTGTATTCCCTGCCCCCACCTTGCTTCCTCACACCATCAAGTCTAAAACAAACTCTGGCCTCGGTGAGCATTTAGTAAAATCTGTTAAGCGAACTGCTAAGTGACCATAAATGTGTTTATACTACTTACTGTAACGTAACATCAACACTCCAGAAAGATGCTTCGTGTGGTTTTTTTTTTTAAGACAAGGTCTGGCTCTGTCGCCCAGGCTGGAGTGAAGTGGCACAACCTCAGCTTACTGCAATCTCCACCTCCTGGGCTTGCGCCATCCTTGCACCTCAGCCTCCCAAGCAGCTGGGACTAGAGGTGCATGCCACCATGCCGGGCTAATTTTTGTATTTTTTTTTTGTAGAGACAGGGTTTCACCATGTTGCCCAGGTCTTAAACTAGTTAGCTCAAGTGATCCACCCACCTCAGCCTCCCAAAGTGCTGGGATTACAGGTGCGTGTGGCTTTAATGAAAGCAAAGACAAAGGAGATTCAAGCCTGTAGCAAGGATCAAATATCAGCCTCTAAAATCAAACAAAATAGGCCCTAAATAAGGCACCCTTCAAATCACCTCCTTTCTTTTCCCTATTTCCTTGTTTTCCCTTTATTGTGTCATTCATCCCTGCCTCCTCTGCCAACTCTGCCTATATGCTTGTTTTCCATATTGCTTTGTGTAATTACAAGTCATTCTGCCTCTACGCCAAGTAAAAAATTTAAAACTAAAAAAATATGAAAAGAGGCCAGTTGCAGTGGCTTACGCCTATAATCCCAGCATTTTGGGAGGCCAAGGTGAGTGGATCACCGGAGGTCAGGAGTTTAAGACCACCCTGGCCAACATGGTGAAACCCCATTTCTACTAAAAAAACAAAAATTAGCCAGGCGTGGTGGCGCATGCCTGTAATCCCAGCTACTCAAGAGGCTGAGGCAGGAGAAATCACTTGAACCTGGGAGGCAGAGGTTGTAGTGAGCCAAGATGGCGCCATTGCACTGCAACCTGGGCGACAGGGCAAGAAACTCTCAAAAAAAAAAAATAAATAAAAATAAAAAAATAAAAAATAAAAAAACTGAAAAGACTCAGTTCTGCTAGAATGCAGTTAACTGAACGACAAACAAAACCCACAGATGGCAGAGGGAAGGAAAAAGGGTGAAGTGGGTTGACACACTACCTGTTGGGTACTATGCTCACTACCCAGGTGCAATATACTCATGTAGCAAACTTGCACATATAGCCCTTATATCTAAAATAAAAGCTGAAATTAAAAAAACCTCACAGATCCAATGTTTACCTATGGATTACCACCTAAATTCCAGTTACATCTTTACTAAGAAAAGAGTATGTTTTCTTTACTAAGAAAAGTGGTATCTAACATCATAAGGAGTCAATATAAGGTCTTCACTTTAGCTATTACTTCTATAATCTTCAGACCACTCTTTCTAAAAATAAGATACAGAGAGAGATTTTAAATATTCATGAGGTGATATATATTAACTTTCTAGTCAATTTCATGTTTTCAGAGAACTTTTACTAAAAATGTAAAAATTCTGTTCATAAGTTAAGGAACTGGATAGAAGCTTATAACCAAAAACAGTGAGGGGTTTCACCCTTAAGGTGAAACTATTTTCCAAACATTACTGATATTGTTGCATTTACTTTATGCAAGTAGGAAAGAGACTACTTTTTTTTTTTTTTTTTTTTTTTTTGAGATGGAGTTTTGCTCTTGTTGCCCAGGCTAGAGTGCAATGGCACCATCTCCGTTCACCACAAGCTCCACCTCCCGGGTTCAAGCGATTTTCCTGCTTCAGCCTCCAAACTAGCTGGGATTACAGGCATGTGCCACCACACCTAGCTAATTTTGTATTTTTAGTACAGACGGGGTTTCCATGTTGGTCAGGTTGGTCTCGAACTCCTGACCTCAGGTGATCTGCTTGCCTTGGCCTCCCAAAGTGCTGAGAGACTAAATTCCTTTTTAAACCATAGCACTTCTTCCCAGGTGGCCTGGTGGTTGGGAAAACAAGAAAAGAAAAAGTGAAAAACAAAACAAAAAAGCAGCAGCATTTCTTAGGAGACAATCCTGCAGGTTTTAATTATTCTCTCCCTTTAGAGTGACTGAATCAAAATTTTATATATAATACACATCCTTTAAATTCAGTAATTATAAAGAGGACAAGTTTAAAAAAAAAAGAAAGAGAAAAGAAAAAGCAGAGTCCTCAACAAGCATATTAGAATTTCACTCTGCAAGCTAAAAGGCATCTTTGTTGGCCTCAAAGGTAAATGTCTCAGTTTTCACCCACTGTCAGCAAACCAAAACAAGAATGAAGGTAGTCAAATCATCCTAAGAAATTATTCTATCTCTCTTTTTTTTTTTTTTGAGACAGAGTCTCCCACTGTCACCCAGACTAGAGTGTAGTGTTGTGATCTCAGCTCACTGCAACCTCTGCCTCCCAGGTTCAAGCAATTCTCCTTCCTCAGCCTCCTGAGTAGCTGGGACCACAGGCATGCGCCACCAAGCCTGGCTAATTTTTGTATTTTTAGTAGAGATGGGGTTTCACCATGTTAGCTAGGCTTGTCTCAAACTCCTGACCTCAGGTGATCCACCCAGCCTCCCAAAGTGCTGGGATTCAATTTACTCTTTATGAATGAAAAATTAAGCAGTAAGACCAAAAGAATTCACTTCCATGTTCCTGGAAAGTTAAGTGTTTCAGACTATTTTAATTTACAACATATTGAATGATTTTATTTAAAAAACAGTTTTTGTTTTTCTTATATTTTATGTTCCCATTCCTGTAAAACTTCACAGTTGCAGAATTGTAATAGAGGGAGAACGAAAGGTTTCTTTAGAAAAGATTCTAAAAAAAAATTATGTAGTCTAGTAGTTGTAACAAGAGAGCAAATTTGTTCATAGATTTCTTCAACAAAAATTCAGAAGCTAGTATTAGCTTCTGGTTAAGGAAAAAAAAAAAATCAGCTGGACCGCGTGGCTCACGCCTGTAATCCCCGTACTTTGGGAGGCCAAGGTGGGTGGATCATTTGAGTTCAGAAGTTCGAGACCAGCTTGGGCAATATGGCAAAACTCCGTCTCTACTAAAAATAAAAGAAAATTAGCTGGGCATGGTGGTGCATGCCTGTGGTCCCAGCTACTCAGGAGGCTGAGGTGGAAGGATCACCTGAGCCCAGGGGGCTGAGGCTTCAATGAGACATGATCACGCCATTGCACTTCAGCCTGGGTGACAGAGTGAGATCATGTCTCAAAAAAAAAAAAAAAAAAAAAAAAAATCTAGCCACTTTATGTAAAAATATTATTAGTAAAACAAGCAAGTACTTCATTCTTTATTACACATTATTATAATTATTAACAAGACTTAAAAGTCTGGTTCAAGAAAGGCATGCATATGCTCCCCTTCTTTAAAATCTTTACTACTGCCAGGTGCAGTGGTTTACGCCTGTAATTCCGGCACTTTGAGAGGCCAAGGTGAGCAGATCACTTGAGGCCAGGAGTTTGAGACCGGTGTGGCCTGCATGGTAAAACCCCCATCTCTACTAAAAATAGAAAAATTAGCTGAGTGTTGGCAGGCGCCTGTAATCCCAGCTACCTGGGAGGCTGAGGCAAGAGAATCGCTTGGACTTAGGAGTTGGAGGTTCCAGTGAGCCGAGAATGGCACCACTGCACTCCTGCCTGGAGGACAGGGTGAGGCTCTGTCTCAAAAACAAAATATAAAAACTTTACTACCATTATATGAAAAATTCACAATCACCTAAAAGATTTGGGCTCTATTGTAAGCACTTCAACCTGATTAAACATACATACTTAATATAAAAGGCAAGAAAAATTTATGACCGTCTTTTGGAAGTAGCTTACACATTTCCCCCAAAGAATAAAATCTATAGCTTTTCATATTAGTTCTCACTGACATATGCTAACTGCAACTGTTTCTTCAACACAAAAAATTATTGTGATTTCCAGTTTGGTTGGCATTTTAATTTGTCTTTATTTCAGACACTCGTGGCTGTCACACCCATGTGGCACAAGAGAAGTAATAAGCGTTCACTATTCACTATCTTACTAGACGTCCCTTGTAAGGGAAGTAAAGAAACTGTCAACTCATTCCTCTAAAGTAAACATGTTATGACAGTGTTTCCAGGAGCTTTCCTTTTATTGAATGCTAAATTTAAGCCTTGGGATAGAAAGCAAGTACAATAAACAAAAAATGAAAGAATCCCTAGAGGTTAGCCTTTTACTACACTCTCCAATTATTGTTCTATACCCAATTAAAATTGTAACCTTTAACCACTTTTGGTTTTGCTTTCAAACAAGGAGAAGCAACATGTAAGTTAATCATAAAACAACTAGCACTCATAATCATAAAAACACTACTGCTCAATTGGGAGTTTTGGGGAATATGTTGAGAAAAAATTTAAATTATATTAAGAGCTCTACAAATGAAAGAGTGTGTTTACAAATAAAAAAAATAGAAATTTAATATGCCAAAAGACTAATTGAAAATGAGCAAAGAAGATACAAAAATGGCCAATAAGCTCATAAAAAGATGTTCAACATCATGAATCATGAGGGGAATGCAAATCAAAACCACAATGAGAAAGCACAACACCCAAAAGAATGGCTGTAATCAAAACACAGGCAAAAACAAGTGTTGGCAAGGATGTGGAAAAATCTGAACCCTCATCCACTACTGGTGGGAATGCAAAACAATGCAGTCGCTTTGGAAAAATCTGGCCGTTCCTCAAAAGAGTTAACATATGACCCACCAATTTCACCCCAAGGTGTATATACACTCAAGAGAAACAAAAACATAGGTCGCCACAAAAATTTGTACAAGGATGTTCATAACTTGATTCATGACACCCAAAAAGTAGAAACAACCCAAATATTCACCAACTGATGTATGGATAAATAAAATATGGTTAATCTATACAAAGGCATTTCATGTCATTTGGCAATTAAAAAACAATGAATTACGGATACAGGTTGAGCATCCCTAATCTGAAAATGTGGAATCTAAAATCTGAAATTTTTTGAGTGTCCACATGATGCTCAAAGGTCACGCTCAAGGAAGCCCTCATTGGAACATTTGGATTTCGGACTAGGGAGGCTCAACTGGTATAACTGCAAATATTTTAAAATCGAAAAAATCCAAAATCCAACATACTTCTGGTGGCAAGCATAACGATACTCAACCTGTATACGGTATAACATGGAAAAAACCTTTAAAACATTATCCTAAGAGAAAGAAGTCAGCCACAAATGACAATATGTTGGATTCCATTTATATAAAATATCTAGAACAGGCCAGGTGCGGTGGCTCACACCTGCAATCCCAGCCCTTCGGGAGGCCATTGCAAGTGGATCACGAGGTCAGGAGTGTGAGACCAGCCTGGCCAATATGGTGAAACTCCATCTCTGCTAAAAAATACAAAAATTAGGCTGGGCACAGTGGCTCACACCTGTAATCCCAGCACTTTGGGAGGCCGAGGCAGGCAGATCACCTGAGGTCAGCAGTTCGAGATTAGCCTTGCCGACATGGTGAAACCCCGTCTCTACTAAAAATAAAAATTAGCTGGGTGCGGTGGCATGTGCCTGTAGTCCCAGCTACTCAGGTGGCTGAGGCAGGAGAATCACTTGAGCCCGGGAGATAGAGGTTGCAGTAAGCCAAGATCGCAGCACTGCACTCCAGCCTAGGCCACAGAGTGAGACTGTCTCAAAAAAAAACCAAACCAAAACAAAACAAAAATTAGCTGGGCATGGTGGTGTGCGCCTGTAGTCCCAGCTACTTGGGAGGCTGGGGCAGAAGAATCACTTGAAACTGTGAGGCAGAGGTTACAGTCAGCTGAGATCACACCACTGCACTCCAGCCTGGGTGACACAGTGAGACTGTCTAATTAGACCTCAGGAGTTTAGGTGAAAATGGGGAGTGACTGCCAATGGGTACAGGATTTCTTTACTGGGGTGATAAAAATGTCTTAAAATTGATCATAGTGATGGTTGCACAACTTGGAATACACTAAAAATCGCTGAATTGAATTGTACGGTATGTGAGTTACATCTCAATAAAACTGGTTAAAAAATGCAAAGAAAAGATAACCAATACAGACCTAAAACTTTACATAAAACAAATTCATTTTTATTTTATTAAATTTGTTGTTTTTGGAGACAGGGTTTTACTCTATCACCCAGGATGGAGTATAGTGGCATGATCATAGCTCACTGTAACTTCAAACTCCTGGGCTCAAGCGATCCTCTCCACTTAGCCTTCTGAGTAGCTAGGACTGTAAGTTCATGCCACCATACCCAGCTTTTTTCTTCCCCCCCCCCCCCAAGTAGAGACAGGGTCTAGCTATGTTGCCCAGGCTAGTCTCAAACTCTTGGACTCAAGTAGTCCTCCTACCTCAGCCTCCTAAGTAGCTGGGACTACTGGCATGAGCCAGTGCTCCCATCTATATTTCTTTTACACTCAGGGAAAAACAACATATTTACATTTTGTTGTTGTTGTTGAGATGGAGTCTTGCCCTGTCACCCAGGCTAGAGTGCAGTGGTACTATCTCAGCTCACTGCAGCCTCAGTCTCCTGGGTTCAAGTGATTCTCTTGCCTTAGCCTCCTGAGTAGCCAGGATTACAGGGGTGCGCCACCTCGCCCACCTAATCTCTGTAGTTTTAGTAGAGATAGGATTTCACCACATTGGCCAGACTGGTCTCAATCTCCTGACCTCAAGTGATCCGCCCGCCTCAGCCTCCCAAAGTGCTGGGATTACAAGCATGGGCCACCACATCTAGCACATTTACTTTGAAAACCATAATCACCCATTGGAACACACTATAACCATATGTAGTATGGAATGTAAACAGAGTGAAGAATCGTTGGAAAGTCATACTTACAGAATCAATGCCAACAAGAAAAGAGAAGACCGAGAAGAGAGGGCCACTGCAATATCCTAAACTTACAAATATTTAAGAGTCAGCTTAGATGCTTTTCTTTATGAGGCATACTAGCTAGAATGGATGGGATCACAAAAAGTTCTTCCTCCTCATAACAGGAATAAGAAAAGCAGTGTGTAAATGAAATGTGGAAAGGATGACAGTAGTGCTCGTTAGGTGATTTTAAATGGAAGCAATCCTAACAAATTATCACCCACAGAGGTCTAAAGCCTGCAATCACTGTTTTCTCTACTTGTCTCTCTTCCCTAAAATTTATTTTCAACCTAAGAGAAAACTTTATTAATTTAATTCGTGACGAAAAGCTGATGCCTACGCTGAAAAAGCAGTTTTAAGTGTTTGGTGTTTTAACTTAATTAGCCAGCAAAGCCCTCACAAAGTAAGGCAAGATTAAGGTTATATAGCTGAAGGATTTATATTTTAATATTCCTTTTCGAGGTCAGAGGATCCCTAGAGCCTAGGAGGTGGAGGTCAGGGCTGAAGTGAGCTATGATCATGTCACTGCACTTTAGCCTGGAAAATAGTGCAAGACCCTATCCCTTACCACCGCCCCCCCCCAAAAAAAAAGTGAGTTTTCATCTTCTTTATTTGAAAGAATTTTGTTGGCCTTCAGACTAAACTTAAAAAATCGTATTGTTCAGAAAGGCATTTAAAAGTAAATAAGGTAAAAGGTAGCTCCGAGTGTGATGTTCACAAACTCAAATTAAGTCCAAATTCATAATTTTTTGTTGCATTTCCCTTGAAAATTCTGTTTGAGAAGTTCACTGAACAAGAACTAGGAGCACTGGCCTCCAGCACTAGTTTTATAACCAGTTTCCTCAGGAGCCTCAACAAACTGGAGAACCTCTAATTACTTGATAGTTTGTACTTTTAGAATGGGATAATGGAATCTGTACCCTGTATCACTGGGTCGAGACACAAAATTCAGTGAGAGAAAAAACTATGACAGTACTTTGAGGTAAATAACAGATTAGAATATCAATTAGAAGAGGCATGGAGAACAAACAGCTGTAATTATTTCACAGTTTACACTACTTTCAGTTTCTTTTTTTACATCTCTGATAAATGAAAGGCAGAAATTCCTTAAGTTGTACAATATTAAGTAGGAAGTAAATGAAAACAGACCTAAACAAGTAAGTAGGTTTAAAAAAACACACCCAAGGCTGGGCACAGTGGGTCACACCTGTGATCCCAGCACTTTGGGAGGCCCAGGCGGGCGGATCACCTGAGGTTGGGAGTTCGAGACCAGCCTGACCAACATGGAGAAACCCCATCTTTACTAAAAATACAAAAATAGCCGGGCAAGGTGGCGCATGCCTGTAATCCCAGCTGCTTGAGAGGCAGAGGCAGGAGAATCCCTTGAACCCGGGAGGCAGAGGTTGCGGTGAACAGAGATTGAGCCATTGCACTCCTGCCTGGGTGACAGAGAAAGACCGAGTCTCAAAAAACAACAAACAAACCTACACCCAAACAAGCAAAGATTCAGCATTCAACACTATTTCTTTATACTTTTCACTCCTACTCCTGACATTTCTTTCTGCCCGGACTTAATGTCCTCACCAATTCACACAAAATAACTACTCACTGATCAACAGCTCCACAGTGCCCCTAATCCCAAATTTTGTTCATAGCATTCAGATTGCTGGCTTTTATTCACGGGTCACTCCCTTCCTAGCAGCCTTTTTAGTTAGAGGTCTTAGAGGTGGGGCCCAAGCTGTTTTGGTCCATTCATAATCTCTCTGGACAGTCTCTTTTAATGGGTCTTCCCTGTCCTTATTGGGGAAAGAGGCCGTCGAGTTTATTATTTGACAACTCTGCTATTTACACTGGCATATTCATATTACAGTTTTCATGCAATACTGTGTTTGAATGGTTTTACGTTTGGAGCATAGCTGTTCTACTACACTGTGGCCAATTCTCGAGTTTAGCTTACACAGTGTTTGTTGAAAGATGCTCTATCAACGTTATGTAACATTTGTTCTCCATCCAATTACCCCTAACCCCTAGAAAAAAATTTTTAAAAATTTCCCAGCCTCCACGACTACTTCCTCATACTCAATAAACTTTTCACACATGCATCAACATTGTCAACTTACCAAACCGGTGGAAAAAAAAAAAAAGGCACTGAGAGGGGTGATAAAGGGTAGTGTCGTTTGCCTGCTTGGTGTCTGAGGCAGTCCCAAAAACAAAGCAGGGGCTGGGTTAGGGTGGCATGTTTAGGTGGAGGAGCACACTGCTCTGCTTATCTCAGGAAAAGCAATCAACTAGATAAAGTAGGGGGGTTATACCAAAAACACAAAAAGCGTCTCTTCTCTTCCCAGAGCTGATATAAAGGGCAAAGGCCCATGTGTTGGAGACTTAATGGGAGGCTGGGGAAAAGGAGGTAGAGGGAAGAGCCGTGGGTTCTCCTGGGGGAAAAGGGAAAGTAAAAGTGGTTAGTGCACAAAGCACCTCTGGGGGCTGTTGAAACTGGAAAGAGTGGGGCAGGATCGGTGGCCTCCCCGGGCTGTTACCCCACAAGGCGAGGTCCGGCACAGCTGTTACCCCAAGTCTGGGCCGGGCTGCTCCAGGGATGTCCAGAAGTCGGTTCCTCCCCGCGGGCGCGGCCTGCGAGGGCGGGATGTACCCGCCCGGGTCCCGGCACTCACCCCCGCAGTCTCCTCGGCCGAACATTCCAGCAAACTCCGGTCGATGGCCTGCACCTCTGGCTCCAGCTCCGACGCCATCTTCTCTCCTCCTCCTTCCCAGCGCTACCACCGCCCGGAGAGCTGCAGCCTCACCTCGGCCCCAGCGGCCTCGACCGCCACCGCCACTCACTGCCCCAGGCAGTCAGTCCCGGAGCCGTCTAAGTGGCTGCAGGTGGAGCAGGAGAGGGAGAGAAGGGTGACGTGAACCGGAAAGGAGGGACAGCGGCCTCCTGTGCTCCCTCCCAGGTTGAGCGCCCAAGAGTCAAATCACTGGCTTGTCCCTGACCCAGGGAAGGACACAGAAAACCCCAGGCCTGACACTCTCCCTGGCTGGCCACTACCGCGTCCTGCACCGGGAAAGGGGCAATAACACCCAGGAGACGAAGCGGAGCTTTCTGGGTACTGTAGTCGTCCCCAGCAAGGCAGGGAAAAAGGTGGTGCCCTAAATACGGTGCCCCTCGACCGCATTATGGGAGTTGTAGTTCATTCCCAGGGGGCGCTGGATTAAATGACAGATAAGCGGGCGGGGCTTTTCTGCCCAACGAGAATCACGGGAAGAGAGTCATGGAAAGTAGCGCCCCCTGGAAAAAAAGCCGAAGAGCAAGATACTTAGGGGAATTGTAGTTTTTATTCCCTGAATCGCGGGTTTGTTCCTTTTTGTATCTCCAGCTTCAAGAACACTGCCTGGCACGCGGTAGACCCTCAAGGACTTGCCAGTCTGGCTTGGGGTAGGCACTCAAATACTTGTCAAAGGAATGAATGAATTACGTTCTATTCCTGTGGTTCTATGTTCTGTCATCCATCCAACCCTCATCTTTTATACGAGTAATGGAGGTGAACATTACCCAGGTTTTTAAAGGTTTAAAACATGTTTTTTAAAACTTTTCACACGCCTGTAATCCTAGCTCTTTGGGAGGCCAAGGCGGGCGGATCACAAGGTCAGGAGATCGAGACCATCCTGGCTAACACGGCGAAACCCCGTGTCTACTAAAAATACAAAAAAAAAAAAAAAAAAAAAATTTACCGGGGCAGGAGGCTGAGGCAGGAGAATCGCTTGAACCCGGGAGGCAGAGGTTACAGTAAGCCGAGGAGATCATGCCACTGCACTCCAGGCTGAACCACAGAGGGAGACTTTGTCCCAAAAAAAAGAAAAAAAAGTCAAACACTTTAGTGATGACCACTTATAAACTTTATCGCAAATCTTGCTGCAAAGGAAAAAGAGTCTATTAGGCCAATTCAAAGATTTACTTTTAATAGAGACATTTGATTTCTATAGATAGACTAAGCTTGGTGGCTCATGCCTGTAATCCCAGCTCTTTGGTAGACCCAGGAGTTTGAGTTCAGTCTGGACAACATAGTGAGACCCTCGTATCTGATAAAAGTCAAAAAATTTGCCGGGCATGGTGGTGCGCCTGTAGTCCCAGCTACTCGGGAAGCTAAGATGGGAGGATTGCTTGAGCCCAGGCAGTTGAGGCCATAGTGAGCTGTGATCGGCCCGCTGCACTCTAGCCTGGGTGACACAGGTGAGACCTGTATCAAAAAAGAAAAAAAAAAAAAAAGGAAATAGGTAAACATTGTTAAACTAGCTATCAAAGAAAACTATGTTTAGTTAAAGGTAATTAGACTCTTGACTGACAGTGGGTGACTAGGCTTCTTAGAACAAGTCTTTTATCTCTTTAGAGTTTGTCAGAAAATGGCTTAAGTAGATTGTAAATTACATGTAGGGGGGAAAAGTTCAAAGCCAGGTTTAGGACATGTTTATGTTGTTTTGGGATTTTTTTAAAAAATCAATACTATGATATTAACCAGTTTTTTAAAAAAGGAAATAAGAAATTATCTGTACCCCTGTAACCTCGCAATCCAATTATGCCTTATTATAACTTTTTAAAATAAAGGTAATATGTGTATAACATCAGAAATTCAAACTCAAAAAGAATGTTTCAAAAAAGGAAAATTGAAAACTTCTTATTCTTCTTACCCCAAGTTCCTCTCCCCAAAGAAAATAATTTTAACACTTTCTCATGATTCTGTCCAGAAAAATGTATGCACATATCTACACAGATATCTATAATGACATAACTTGAAATATTATTCTATGTCTTTTTTTCTTTTCACTCAAATTCCTTGCACTGATCCACTCAGGACAGAGTCAACCTGGAGAAAAACTGGGATTGTCCCAGCCTGGAAGCAAAAACAACATCTCTTGAGGGGTCCTAACATAGAATTTAAGTCATTAATATAGACTGTAAATGCAATTTCTGTTCTTAGCATTATTTGCTTCCTAACATTATTTGTTTCATGCTGAGCATGGTGGCTCACACCTGTAATCCCAAAACTTTGGGGGGCCAAGTTGGGAGGACAACTTGAGGCCAGGAGTTTGAGAGCAGCCTGGGCAACCTAGCAAGACCCTATCTCTACGAAATAGTTTAAAAATTAGCCAAGCGTGGTGGCCCATGCTTGTAGTCCTAGCTACTTTGGGAGGCTGAGGGAGAAAGGATGACTTAAGCCTACAAGTTCAAGGCTGCAGGCTGTAGTGAGCTATGATTGTATCACTGCACTCTAGCCTGGGTGACAGAATGAGAACCTGAATCTAAAAAAAAAAAAAAAAAAAAAAAAAAAAGGATTGTTTTCTTTGTGCATCATAATTATGAATTTGGAGATCATCGTCACTGAGCGTTAGCAGTGGGAATCTCCATGTATTAATACTTTCAAAGTATTTTTTCTGCAAGGCCAGACATTCTAGAAAACATCATATACTCAGGACCAGATTACTCTAGGAGTATCCTATATCGAGGATCAATTGTAAGTTAGTTTCTAGGCTTGAGGATTCCTTAATTGTATTAACTCAGTTGTGTGCCATTTCTCTGTCTATAATTTTTGTTTGTTTGTTTCGAGATGGAGTCTCACTTTGTTGCCCTGGTTGGAGTGCATTGGTGTGATCTTGGCTCACTGCAACCTCTGCCTCCTGGGTTCAAGCGATTCTCCTGCCCCTCAGCTTCCCAAGTAGCTGGGATTAGATGCATTGGTGGTATAGTGGTGAGCATAGCTACCTTTCAAGTAGCTAGGATTACAGACATGTGCCATCACACCTGGCTAATTTTTGTATTTTTAGTAGAGATGGGGTTTTACCATGTTGGTCAGGCTGGTCTTGAACTCCTGACCTCAGGTGATCCACCTGTCTCAGCCTCCCAAAGTGCTGGAATTACAGGTGTGAGCCGCTGCACTGGCCTGTCTATAAATTTTTAAGGAGAATTCTTTTTCCTACTCAGAGTCAAGGTAAAAAGCTTCTTTGTCATTTTTCTATGCCAGTTGGTGGTTTTTTTTTCCTAGTCTACCTTTTCACTGATACTACATTCCTTTGAAAGCCCTGCCTTTATGTAGGGGATCTCAATTTCAATTCTAATGTTTCTTTGACCCAGGGTCTTGTTTTCTCTTCCCATGGGGGCATTAAAAACTAAGCCCCAACTTCCAGTTAAATGTGGCGGATTGAATACCTCATGACAGCAAAGGGAGAAAAAAAGAACAGAAGAGAAGATGACAGCACCAAAATCTGGTGGAAAGCAAGTGGTTGAGAAGTAACTAACAGAATGCTGAAACCTAGGCTAGCAATAGAGGCGTCAAGCTAATTAATATGCAGAATCCTGAAAGACTTAAACATTTGAGGCACCACGTAACTCTGAAAGTGGGTAAAGATGATGCTAAAAGCAAGCTTATCGTTAGAAAGTCTGTATAGCAAGAAGTTAGATTTCCTCATTTCCTTCTCTGGAAGAAGACTGGAGCTTTACCCTCTAGACTGGCTACACTTGAAGGCCTTTTGATTGGGAGATATCAGACACAGCTGAGGACAAGGATACCGCACTGCATTCAAGAGAGGTGAATCAAAGTCTACAAACTGAACGGGGATAACCTAGCCTGTTTCCCCATTTGGCTCTGAGAGCCTTAGTGGCCAGGCTTATATCTCCCAGGCAAGAGTTTGGGAGGATCTTTTCCAGAGAGGTAGACTATCCCCCACCACCCCTCCCCAAATCTGTGGAGGGTAAGACCCCAACAAAATGGTATAGTCAGTTTACCCCACCCATGCATAAAACTTCTAATCATATTTTTAGTAAGCCATTCTTAAATATGAATAGGCAGGCAGTTGTGTACAGATATTTGAGCAAAGCCTATGAAAGAGAGACTAAAACAAAAATGACCAAGGAAGAAACAGACACAAGTCAGAAAGTTGGGAAGAAATTTTACAAATGTTAATGAAATTATTGGAGGAGATAAGCAAGGATTTTATATCCAAGAAAGAAGTAGAGGAGGCTAGGGAAAAAAAAACCTTTTTTTTTTTTTTGAGAATAAGTTTTGCTCTGTCACCAAGAACTTTCATTCAATATTTTAAAAAAATTTTGTTTGGAGATGGAGCCTCATTCTGTCACCCAGGCTGCACTGCAACCTCCACTTCCCAGGTTCAAGTGATTCTCCACTTCCCTTCCCAGGTTCAAGTGATTCTCCACTTCCCTTCCCAGGTTCAAGTGATTCTCCACTTCCCTTCCCAGGTTCAAGTGATTCTCCTGTCTCAGCCTCCTGATTAGCTGTGATTACAGGCAACTGCCACCACATCCAACTATTTTTCTTTTTTTTTTAAGTAGAGACAGGGCTTCACTATCTTGGCCAGGCTGGTCTGGAGCTCCTGACCTCAAGTGATCTGCCCGCATTGGCCTCCCAAAGTGCTGGGATTACAGGTGTGAGCCACTGTGCTCGGCCATCATTCAGTATTATTTAAATCACCTGAAACATTGGAAAGAGCCACTGAATTAATTAATAAGGTTAAATACATTATAATGCATTCATATAATGGAATACAATGCAGCCATTAAAAATAATGAAGCATTGGCCAGGCACAGTGGCTCTTGCCTGCAATCCCAGCACTTTGGGAGGCTGAGGCAGGCAGACAGCCTGAGGTCAGGAGTTGGAGACCAGGCTGTCTGACATGGTGAAACCCTGTCTCTACGAAAAATATAAAAATTAGCCAGGTGTGGTGGCACATGCCTGTAATCCCAGCTACTTGGGAGGCTGAGGTAGGAGAATTGCTTGAACCCAGGAGGCAGAGGTTGTGGTGAGCCAAGATCACACCATTGTATTCCAGCCTGGGCAACAAGAACAAAATTCCATCTCAAAAAAAAAAATAAATAAAATCTATCTTTCTAGATTTTGTGATGTCTATGATATTTTTGTTAGCTTTTAAAAATTTGTGTAATTTGTTGTGATTTCCTTTCTCATTGTAAATAAATATTCATTTTCATACCAAATGTCATATTTGCAATTTTCTATTTTACTTTTAAAAAGAGGATCCTCAAACTGTATAAGCTTCAGGCCCCACAAGACCTAGATCCATTCCTGCCTGATACACAGCTGACATTCTCAAAGCTCTTTTCACTTTCACTTTGGAATTTCCAGTCTCCATATCCTTAAGATTCCCTTCATCCCTCCTGTGTTGAAGCTTTAGTTTACTTGATCCTGTGTCTCCTTGGCTTCCTCATTCTTGAATTCATCCTTCTTTTGGTGGGTCATATATTCCAATAGCTTCCCAAGAAAGGTTACATAAGAAATTCATTTTTGAATTTCTTGCAATCATGCAGTGATTTTTATTCTGTTCTCCCACTTGATTGTTTGCCTGAGTATAGAATTCTAGGTTGAAAATAATTTTCCTCCAGAATTTTGAAGGCATTTCCCAATTGTCTTCTGGCTTCCAGTATTGCTATTGAGAAATCTAAAGATATTCTGATTTCTGATCTTTTATTTGTGATCTTTTTTTTTTAATCTCTAGAAACATAAAGATCTTTTTATCCCTAGAGTTCTGAAATTTCATGATAATGTGATTTGATGTGAGTTAATTTCCATCTGTTAGTTATGGGTACTAAGTGGGCCCTTTCAATCTGAAAACCTATGTTTTTAAGGTTATGGAAATTTTAAAGAATTAATTTTAAAAACAATGTTCTCTGTTTTTCTCTTTTCTGTCTTCCTCGAACTCCCAGGCTAGTCTTCTATTTTTTTTTTCTCTTCTATTTCCACTTCTTGGTCTCTTTTTCTGGGAAATATCCTGGACTCTATCATCAATCCTTTTAATGAGCTTTTCACCTTTTCTTTGCATTCTTAGTCTCTAAGAACTCAGTTTTTTTCATTGACTATTTTCTGAAACAATATATTTTTCTTATTTTAAAGTTTCAATATCTTAACTCTGAATATTTCAAATATAGGTGTGGAGATTTTTTTTGTGTGGTGGTGGTGGTGTTGTGTTGTCGAAGTTTTCTTCTCTCCTGTAAAGTTTCTGTTTCATTCAGGTTTCTTTTTTTTCTGTTAGTTTTGGTCTCTGTCTTTCACATCAGAGACTGCAATCTGTTGTTGGTTCATTTTTAAGAATGAGAAACTAACAACCTGATGAAATACTCTGAAATCATAGGTAGAGCTTATCAATTATGTCCTGTGGGATAATCTGTCTGGAATGTTTCATCGGGAAATCTATAGCGCCAACATCTTTTGGTCTTTTCTCTTGGCCTAGTCAGATTTCTCAGAGGAGATACTTAGTCTTCTGCCTTTACGGTAAAATTGTCCTATCTTTTCCCACTATTCGAAAAGTAATCGAATATGGCACCCACTGTAAGAATCTGCATGAACAGAATTCCCAGGCTCCCAAGTTGAGTCAGTTAAATAAACTTACTGTAGACTACAAGTGGTGAATGTGTTCATTTTTTTTTTAACTACTAAAAGGTCAGTAATTGATAAAATTGATAACAGTCATTTAGGATTTTTACTCACCAATTCATATTGGTATTTGTTTCCATCAATTGCTTTTGCCAATGGTTAATAGTTAAACTCTTCCATAGTTGAATTTACATCTATATGGTCTGCAAATACTATATAATTGAGTGTTAATTAGAATTGATTGAGTGTGCCCATTCTCTATACACATTCCAGTCTGCTCCTTTTGGTTTCAGTCTGCCCATAAGTGCTGCATGAAGGGTCTCCTAGAGCTGTAGCTTGTGTTGCTCCCCATTGGAGGGAATAACCCCATGCTTGTTGAAACAGGATCAGGCTGGGCATGATGGCTCATGCCTGTAATCCCAGCACTTTGGGAGGCAGAAATGGGAGTATCACCTGAGGTCAGGGGTTCGAGACCAGCCTGGCCAACATGGTGAAACTCCATCTCTATCAAAACATGAACGCACGCACACACACACACACACACACAAGCTGTGTGGGGCAGTACATGCCTGCAATCCCAGCTACTCGGGAGGCCAAGGCAGGAGAATAGCCTGAACCCAGGAGGTGGAGATTGCAGTGAGTCAAGATCACACCACTGCACTCCAGACTGGGTGACAGAACAAGACTCTGTCTCAAAAAAAAAAAAAAGAAAAAAAGAAAAGAAAAGAAAAGAAAAGAAAAAGGCAGCTCTGATCTGGGAAAAATAAATTCAATCAAAGATCTCTTAATTGGTGGTAGTGAATTTGTGTTTATGGTCATATTCAGTACTTCCTGGGCCTCCCTCCTTTTCCCCTTTATGATTTGATTCCCGGATAGTTTGTTCATCATATATCTACCATTTAGTAAAAAAGAGTTTTCATTTTTACTTTCATCTTTCTGGTGATTTGTGAAATCATAAGTTTCTGTCCCAGTTTACTTAGTGAATTTTCATCAGATTGGTCACCATCATCATGTAGAACCCAAAAAGGTAGAGGGAAATTTCATTTTAGACTCATATGTTTACTTGTTAGTTTCCCCAAATCATACTTCTTTTCCTACTCTACATTCCAATTCTTCACTTGTATTTATCAAAGCAAAGTTCGAAATTCCTTATTTGTATGTATCTGATCTCTTCATAGGTAGCATCACCAGATATACTTGGAGGTTTGGCAATTTGTTGATGGGACTCTTACCTGTCCCTGTTATTGTTACTCACTCTTTGGTCAGTCATCATGGAGTTATATGTTGGAAGAAATTATTATGAGCGTAAACGGCTTGTGATAGAACTGTAGGCTTCCTTGTGCATGTTCCTGAGTTAGTGAAAATCCTCAGCTACAAAGTGAGGAGTCAGTGCCTCCATCCTCCTTTACTCGCTGCTTAGGAAGTGGGCAAGTTGGAAGGGTCATTTTATATTCAAATTATAAACACATTCTTGACAAATCAGATGCTAAGAAATCAGAATTGCTGTTTTTCCGTACAGCTCTTTAATGGTTGCTTTTACCAATTCAGCATTAGGTTGTGACAATATACTTTTGGCCCTGATGGGCTGGGCAGCAGTGAAATATAATCTACCTCTGGGCCGTGCCTCCAGGCCCAGCAGAGGGTAGGGAAAGGCCAAGCTCATAGGGCTGCTGGAATGGCACGTGCATCGACTGCTAAATACCGTGGGCCCTCCCCCAGGCCAAGGCAGCATCCATTCCTTCACAGTCTCTCTGTTCATGTGACCACTTGTCTGCCTCTCTCATCAGAACACATCTACAGCTTTGTTCCATGGGATTCTTCACCAGGGATCTGATGGCATGCACGTGAGGAACAAAGAGCTTACTTTTATGAGCCAGTCAATGGAATCTACAGCCAGCAGCCAAGCCAGTGGCCTAAACATAAACCACTGCCTGGGAATTGGAATACAGGAAAGTCTTGTTTGCTCTGCAGAGCCTAGGTTGAAGTCATCGGTACTGCCTTTGGTCCTGCCCCACTGGGAAAAAGCCCCTCATTCTCCTCTCCGAGTATCCCCCCACCCCAGGCAGGGTCTAAGGGGACCGCCACCGCTGGCGGTTTTAGAAGCGAAGGAGGCAAAGCCACCCACAAGCCGGAGGGCAGCTCGGAGTCCACCGTGCTTCTCCGGCACTAATGCCGGGGGTCTGCAGGGGGCGCCCTTGCCCAGGCTGGCCTCCGCAGCGCGAAGGCGGGACCAGCCTCTGCGGGGCTGAGCTTTCGGATCTCCTCTTCAGCAATGGTGCTAGCTTTTGCTTGAACGTGACCGGTTGCCGTTGTACAGCTTGGGACCCCGAAGTATTTGATGTCCCTTGTTGTCTTAAGTTTCCAAAAGCAGCTGGTAACTGACAAAGGGAGCATCCTCAGGACTAGAAGCCACAGGCCAAGTCCTTCCCCTGCCTCGGGAATTCCCAAAAGGCTCCCGTCCCCATCAGTTAAGGAGACACACTTCCCATTCTGATTGGTGATATGGACCCAGAGGAAGGGCGGCGGACACTGTGGTCTGCAAGGCTTCGGGGGCAGTGAGTGGCTCGGACCGCATGCAAATTGGGATGACCTTCTAATAATCCAATGCCCAGATGTGGACCCAAGATGCCCATTAATATCTATGCCTGCGTTTTAGTGGTAGGTGGCTTGAAGAACAAAAGCCTCTCTCTGGTCCAGGGGGAATTCCTCCAGCGGGCAGAGCCAGAGCCAAACTGTATCTTGGAAGGCACCTTAATTTTCTCGTGATGATGGCACATCCCTTTCAGTCAAAAAAAATCGAGGGAAGACAGAGCTTCAAGCACCGTTTTTTTCTGAATTACCCTAATTAATTTGTCATCATTGTATAGAGTAACTTCAGTGTCTGAATTAGGCCACCTATTAAAATTCTGCCTTATCGGATTATGGCACATTGCTGGAGAATGGATATTTCACTGTGAAGGGAATTGCTGGTCTCGCCAAATGAAGGTTAGCTAAAAGTAGGGTTGTCAGATTTAGAAAATACAAATACAGGGTACCCAGTGAAACTTGGATTTAAGAGACATAACAAATAACTTTTTACTATAAGTATGTCCCAAATATTTCATGGGATGTATTTATACTAAAAATCAATTTGTTCTTTTTCTGAAATTCAAATTTAAGTGGGCATTCTGTATTTTATCTGGCAACCCTAGCTGTATAAAGAGAATTTAAACAATTTAAAAGACCTTAGACCTTCAGTTCCATTGTACAGAGAAAATCACCATTAAGAGTTTTGGGTATGTCTTTCCCTTTGTTTATTTTTGAGATGGAATTTTGCTCTTGTTGCCCAGGCTGGAGTGCAGCGGTGCTCACTGCAACTTCTGCCTCCTGTATTCAAGCGATTTTCTTGCCTCAGCCTCCCGAGTAGCTGGGATTACAGGCATGTGCCACCACGCCCGACTAATTTTGTATTTTTAGCAGAGGTGGGGTTTCACCATGTTGGCCAGGCTGGTCTCGAACTCCTGATCTCAGGTGATCCACCCCCGTCAGCCTCCCAAACTGCTGGGATTACAGGCATAAGCCACCGCACCCAGCCTGGGTAAATCTTTCTATGAACTATTCATGAATATACACAAATATATTTATGTATGTTCAAATCCTGGTTCCTCCAATTGCTAACTGGGTGACCTTGGAAGAGTTATCTAAACTGTCTGGATCTTAGTTTCTTTATCTGTAAAATAGGGATAATAATAGTATCTGTCTCAAAGAGTGTTAATGGGGATTAAATGAATCTGGCACTTAGAAGGCACTGAATGATTGTTATCAATAATTATTATCAATAATGATAACGAGGCTGAGCTCGGTGGCTCAAGCCTGTGATCCCAGCACTTTGGAAGGGCAAGGTGGACAGATCACTTGAAGTCAGGAGTTCAAGACTAGCCTGGCCAACAAGGCGAAACCATGTCTCTACTAAAAATACAAAATCTAGCCGGGCATGGTGGCACAGGCCTGTAATCCCAGCTACTTGGGAAGCTGAGACACGAGAATAGCTTGAACCCGGGAAGTGGAGGTTGCAGTGAGACAAGATTGCACCACTGCACTCCTGCCTGGGTAACAGTGAGACTGCCTCAAAACAACAACTCAACAACAACAAACTACACACACACACACACACACACACACACACACACAATAATAACATTACTAATATATATCATGTCTTAAAAATTTGACAATGGATACATAGTCTATGAATTGCTCTATACCTTGCTTTTTTCAGCTTTTATCTTGTTTATTCTTTTTCACAGATACATAAAATTACTTTTAAAAAATTAAGCTCCTATTGATAATCATTTAGGTTATTTTCAACACTTTTTGGCATGTACTGCTGTATAATACATGCACTAACTGATTGCACCACCGGAGCTCCGATTTTCAACACTTTTCTATCTGAATATTGTTGCAGTGAACATGCTTGTGGTGAAATGATTGTATAAAAGTGCTTCTTCTGTGTAGTCTGGACAATGAGCCAGCCAGGATTCAGAGCTCCCCCTCCCTCACTTTTTCCAGCACGGAGGGCTCCTTCACCCAGGTGTCGGCAGCTGGCATCCCCAGACAACAAGGCAAACAATGGCAAAGGGCTGAGACTAGGATGCTCACATGCAAAATTTTAGAAGGCACCAAAATCTCAGTAATCAAGATAAGTAATATTTTATTGCACTATTAAAAATTGATATTAATACAAAATTAATAATGGACAAATAGCAAGCTTTTAAATAAAGGCAGGATTAACAACAGTGTCATACACGGTCATATTGGATTTTACATTAATTTGTATTTTAAAAAATATTCCATTGAGCCAGGCATGGTGGTTTACACTTGTAATCCCAGCACTTTGGGAGGCTGAGGTGGGAAGATCTCTTGAGGCCAGGAGTTTGAGATAAGCCTGGGCAACAAGGCAAAACAGTTTTTACAAAAAATTTAAAAAATTAGCCAGGTGTAATGGCATGCACCAGTAGTCGCAGCTACTTGAGAGGCTAAGGCACGAGGATCCCTTGAGTCCAGGAGTTTGAGGTTACAATGGGCCAATTGTGCCACTGCACGCCAACCTGGGTGACAGAGCAAGACCCTATCTCAAAAACAAACCAAAAAAACCCCAAATCCCATTTCATTGAAATATAACATCTTCATTACTGAGTTTTTTGGTGCCACCTTACATTTTGAACCAAGGCAAGTGCCCTATTTGCCTCTTTATAAGTCCAGGCTCTGGGTGGCACCGTATCTGGATGGCAGGCACAAGATCCAAGTTTGAGCATCATTGATAAAGTGGTTCTAGCAGGGCGTGATGGCTCATGCCTGTAATCCCAGCACTTTGGGAGGACGAGGCAGGTGAATTGCCTGAGGCCAGGAGATCGAGACCAGCCTGGCCAACATGGTGAAACCCTATCGTACTAAAAATACAAAAATTAGCCCATTGTGGTGGCACACACCTGCAATCCCAGCTACTCAGGAAGCTGAGGCATGAGAATCGCTTGAACCCTGGAAGTGGTGGTTGCAGTGAGCTGAGATTGTGCCACTGCACTCCAGCATGGGCCACAGAGCGAGACTCTGTCTCAAAAGTAAATTAAAAAATAAAAAGAAAGAAAGAAAGGAAAAAAAGAAAGAAAGAAGGAAGGAAGGAAGGAAAGAAAGTGGTTCTTGTGCTTGCCTTGAAAGAAGGGAGCCCTTCAAAGAATGGGGTTCTTCCCATGAAACAGCCCTATATTGCATTTACAGTAAATGACTGGGTTTCAGCATACCTGTCCACAGGTTAATGGGCTGAAGGGAGTCATAGGCCATCTCCTGTTGACCGTGATCTTCCTCCATTAAAATCTATTCTTCAATCCACTCCACGTATGTAACAGGGTTCGAGAATTTATTCCTGGGAGTCAATCCTGAAGGGATCTATCTAACACAACAAATCTTATATATATCCTTTTGTGAACATACAAATATATATCTGCAGTATAAATTCTGAGAAGTGGAATTCCTGGCACAAATGATATATGCATTACAAGTTTGGATAAATATAGCCAATTTCCTCTCCTAAGATAATATATCCATTTACACTCCCACTAAAAGTATGTGAGTATGTTTCTCCATATTCTTGACAATATTGAAAATTGTAGCACTTTTTAATCTTTGCTCATCTTACAGATGAAATAGTATTTCATTTTTGTTTTAATTATTATTTCTTAATTATGAGCCAGATTAAGCAACTTTTATCTTCCTATGTATTTATAAAGCAATAAACAGTATGCTTTTTTATGAGTGAATTCTTTAGTCTCATTTTTCAGGTCAACTGTTGGTCTTTTTCTTACTGATTTGCTAATGCTCTTCCGATAAGTTATTTTCTTAATAACTCTCTGGCTACTATATATGTTGCAGATATTATCCATGATTTGTTTATCTTTTGACTTTTAAATGATTTTTTTCCTGAAGAAATGCTTTACATTCTTACATTGTCAAAGTTACTAATATTTTCCTTTATGATACTAAATGTTATATTTGATATAGAAAGATCTTTCTTACAACAAGTTTATATGCTCTTTGCCTTCTTGTACCTTTATGGATTTATTTCCTCTATTTAAATTCATCTGGGATTTTTTTTTTTTTGTATGTGTGAATAGAGAGTAAGAAAGACTTTTTTCCCCCTGAAATGACTAGCCAACATGATTTATTGAATATCTCTGGTTTTGTTTGTTTGTTTGTTTGTTTTTGAGACAGAGTTTCACTCTTGTCACCCTGGCTGGACTGCAATGGTGTGATCTCAGCTCACTGCAACCTCCGCCTCCTGGGGTCAAGTGATTCTCATGCCTCAGCTTCCGGAGTAGCTGGGATTACAGGTGTGTGCCAACACGCCCGGCTAGTTTTGTATTTTTAGTAGAGATGGGGTTTCACCACGTTGGCCAGGCTGATCTCAAACTCTTGATCTCAGGTAGTCCACCGCCTCAGCCTCCCAAAGTGCTGGAATTACAGGCATGAACCACCGTGCCGGGCTGAAAACCTCTGCTTTTTGCCCACTGATTTGAAGTGCCACTCATACCACATTTTAAATCCTCATTGGTATATGGGACTTTTCCTAAATTCTTTAATCTGTTACAGTTGTTCACATTTCTGAACAAGCACTAAATTGTTACAAATAAGGTAGATTTTTTATGCGTTTTAGTATTTGGTATTTGTTTTCCCCAGAGTTAATAATTGTCACTTTTTTCCTTGATGTCATTATCTTTAATTCAACCTCAAACTCTTTGTTAGCTTATAAATCTCTTTGCAAGATTGATTATTTTCTCAATTTTATCTCCCTGAAAAAAAATCTGGACTTGCCATTCTCCATAACGGGTACACATTTTGTATCCCTTTGTCTTCTGTCCTGATGTCCTGAGATTCCCTTATCCTGTCTCCTGTGATAGAACTCCAGTTTCCTGAACATTCTATCTTCCTTGTTTTGTTTATTATCATGTTTGGGTAAAGCACACCCTTTAGCAGCTTCATAAGGAAGGGTGCATAGGAGGTAAATTTTCTCACATCTAAAAATGTCTTTATTTTTCTCGCATATTTGAAAAATGACTGGACATGGTTTCTCCAGATTGAACATCATTTTACTATAGAATTTTGAAGGCATTGCTGTTTTGCTTTCCAGCTTCCTGTTGAGAAGTCAGAAGCCATTTTTTGTCCCCGATCTTTTATATGGGTCCTTTGGCTTCCTCTCTAGAAATGTGGAAGATTTTTTTCTTCATCCACATTGTGAAATCTAAATGATGACCCTCTTAATTTGGAATCTCATACTAGACATTTCTGGGCAGTTTTCTTGAATTGTTTCTTTAACGGTTTCCTTCCTTTCATGTTCACTGTTAATTCTTTCTGGGGCTCTATCTGTTTGGGTCTTGTTCCTCCTGAATGAGGCTACCAAGTTTCTTATCTTTGTTTCTATTTTCTACCACTTTGTATTTGAACTCTACATACTTAGAGATTTCCTCAATATCATCTTCCAAATTTTCTGTACATTAAAAATAATCTCTACTATCATGTCATTAATTTCCAAGGGCCCTCTCTCATCCTTTTCTCTGTGAATATTTTTTTCTTTGTAGCATTCTATACTTAATTTATGGATGTAATATTGCAATTGCTTTTAATTTTTCTAAGGATATTGTGATAGTTAATTGGATGTGTCAACTTAACAGGGTCATAGGGTACCCAGATATTTGGTTAAACATTATTCTGGGTTATCTGCGGGGTCGTTTCTGGGTGAGATTAACATTGAATCGGTAGACTGAGTAAAACAAATTGTCTTCACCAATGTGAGCAAGCCTGATTCAATCTGTGGTATTCAATTTGAATAGAACAAAAAGGCTGAGCAAGAGAGAATCTGCTTTTTCTACCTGATGGTCTTTGAACTGGGACATTGGGCTTCTGTCTTTGGACATGGACTGGAACTTACATAATCAGCTCTATTGGTTCTCAGGCTTTTAGACTGCAGATCTGGGGACTTCTCGACCTCCATAATTATGTGAGCCATTTCCTTGTAATAATCTCCCCTTTATGTATCTACATTTTTATTTATTTATCTATTTATTTATTTATTTATTTATCAACCAGGTAAATGAATGTCTGTCTATCTATCTATCTATCTATCTATCCATCCATCCATCTACCTTATTGTTCATTTCTCTGGAGAATCCTAATATTCATATTAATAATAAGATTTGTTTTGCCTGTTTTAGTTTTCTTCTCCTTGTGTAATTGCATAATTCATTTTCTCCAAGTTTCTTTTTTCTATTTGCACATTTAGTTTCTAGTGATTCATGTTAGTTTTCCTCAGATGGCTCAGGTGATCCTTGGTAGTTTGCTCCTACTTAAGCTGACTGGAAGGTTTTACAGTGCAAGGAAGGATTTATAGTGTATTCTGGTTGGACGGTTTCACTGGAGGAACCCTTGAGGTCTCTACCTTTCTGTTTTTACTCATCAACTGATCAGATTCCCCAGACGTGTCCTTTCCCATCTCTGTCTGGAAGGGTGCAAGCCAGGCTGCCAATGTTCTAGGAGCGGAGGTGGAAGAAGGCAAGCGCTTTCTGCCTGTAGTGGTTGCACCGAATCCTGTTTTCTATGTAGTGTCCCTGCCCTCGAGAGTGCCTAGGAGCCTCCAGATCAGACATCTCCCTCACGCTCATCCCTAGTTTACTCTTTTTCGAGAATAAACCACCAATCTTTTGCTGTGGGGAGACAGGGAGTTCAGTGGGTAGCTAGGGCTCTAACTCCTTCTATTAATTAATTAATTAATTTATGGCAGAGTCTTGCTCTATCACCCAGGCTGGAGTGCAGTGTCACAATCATAACTCACTATAACCTTGAACTCCTGGGCTCAAGCAATCCTTTCACCTCCGCCTCCCATGTAGCTAGGACTAAAGGCACTACTTTTTTTTTTTTTTTTTTGTAGAGATGAGGTCTTGCTATGTTGCCCAGGCTGGTTTTGAATTACTAGCCTCAAGTGATCCTTCCACCTCTGCCTCCCAGGGTGCTGGGATTACAGGTGTGAGCCATTGTGCCATACCTCTAATTGCTTCTTAAATGGTATTTCCATCCTTGCTCTTTGTTCGATTTCTCTTTCATTTCCAAAGTGGTTCCATCCATTCCTGTGCCTTTTGGAAGATTCTGTAATGTAAATTGGCTTGATTTCTATCTTTCCCCACTGACACCTTAGGATTCTGTTTTCTTAGGTCTGAGCCATTTATTCATGGCACAGCTATTCATTTGTATATTTATTTTGCAATTAGATACTGGAGTACATTTGCTTACTCTGAAGTTTTCAAAGTACGCAATACCATAATATCTACAAATAATGAAAATTTTCCTTCCCCTATAAACTTCTACACCTTAATATTTATTTTCCTTCTCAATTTGTATTGGCTTATACCATCAGTACAACATGAAGTAGTATTGACATGACCATCCTTGTCTTTTTCCTGGATTTACTGGGATTCTTTTAGTATTTCACCATTAAGCATGCAGCTCGTTTGGATCTGATTGCAGCATTTATTGTGCTAAGGGAATATCCTTCTTTTTCATTAAAAGGTTTGTGTCAGAAATGAATGTTGAATTTTTCTAAATACCTTTTGGTCCCCTACAGATTTTTAAAATTCATATTCATGAGTGAAATTTGCCTGCAGTTTTCTATTCAATGCTGTATTTTTTAGATTTTAGTATCAGTGTAATATTGCTTTTGTAGAAAAAAAACCCTAAAATCTTGCTGTCTCTCTTACACTTTTGAACAGTTTAACAGCTTTGGAACTATCTGGTAATTTAAAAAATTATAGTGTCCAGTACCTGAACAGATTGCCCCTCTACCCTCCTTCAAATCAAATCATAGTTTATAGCGTGATGCCTACTTGTAAGTCAGTTCCGCAAGCTGTGGTCTCAGCAACTACAGAGGTAATATTAAATGAAAGACGCAAAATTTACTTTCTAGGAGCTCCAGGGAGCCGGAAAAGGAGGAGAAGGAAAAGGAGGAGGAGGAAGTTAATTGTGTTGTTTGGACAAGAATTTAGTTCAACAGGCTATGTTTTTCTACGTCCAATCACAAGACAGGCCTGATAAAATAGGACAAAGTAAAAGGAATTTTTGCTACTCCTTTCTCCCAAGCTCTGAGACTTGGCCTCACAATTCTGTAGTCTCCCCAGGAGCCCTGTAGAAGCTTTGCCGGGGGAAATATGTGAGGCTCTCTCTGGGCCAGTGAAACAAGGTCTGAGCTTGCTGCTTGCTGACAAACAACAAAGTGCTGTGTTGGTTTAGTGATTTGCTGATCCCCTTTCTTTGATGAAGATGTTTGATTCATTGCCTCAGCTTGATATGGCTAATTCAAGACCTGGCTTTTCACAGTTTATCTATTGCCTGGGGAAACACTGAGATGGAAGAGTCTAGAAAAAGCTCAATATATTATAAATGAGAGACTTCTGATTATGTCTGCAAATGGAAGTTGCTGCTTCCCAAGGCTTGGTTTCACCGTCAGACAGTGGCCAAATGGGACGACTCTTACAGTCCTCCAAGTGTACGGTGAAATGGGGAGGGTTTGGAGATGTCTTCATATTTTAGATGGGCTTGGAGCTTAGGCCACCTCCCCAGTCCCTTTTAACTGTCAGAATTGATAAGAGGGTCAGTATAGCTCAAGTGACCAAGAGCATAGACTCTGGATTAGACAGACCTGGTGTGGATCCCATCTCTGCTCTAATTAGCTCCATCAGTTGGTCAAATTAATGAACCTCCCCAAGCCTCAGCTTATCTGGAACATGAGGACAGTCATCAAACTTACCTCAGAAGGCTGATGTGAAGACAAAGTGAGATATTGGCTAAAAGACTCCTGACAGAATGTCAGGCCCATAAGTAAGGACCTACAAGCAATTGTTATTGTTATTGTTATTCTTATTCTATATGCCTTCTGAGACTGATACTTCTGCCACTAAATAAATGAATAAGGCTCCTGCTGACAGAGAGAGAGACTGGTAAGTGTCAGGCCTGTCTGGGATTTCGATAGCAGCTGCGGAGTTGCCTAAACCAATTCACCCTGCGGTTAGCAGGAAGATGCTGATCCCTGACTCGCCTGTTCTTGCTTCCACATCTTCTATCCTAGGGGAAGTGGTAGGAACTTCTTGGATTGCAAGTTCTGGTCTCTGGAAGTAGACCAGGGTCTTTGTTCTGGTTGCGAATGGAGAGTGAACTCCAAGTCAGCAAATCTTGTCGTTACTTCTGATTGGTCCTCAACAGAGCAAAGTCTCCCTCGGGGGACTCACCTGCTCCCTGAAGCATCGAACCTGCCCTGGGCATCACGCCACCTCTCAGCATCTTCTCTTGGACACTGCTGTGCTGCTCAGCTGCTCTGCCCTCTGACGCTAGCCTCCAGCTAGGTTCTCTCTGTGACTGGAATAGCCTGGACTGGCTGTGGATAAAAAAGTTTGCCCCCTTCTTCTTCCTCATTTTGTCCTCTTTGCAATGTCTTTCCTCTCTCTTCCTACCCCAGGGACTCCCCCAGTCTCCACTTTCTTCAGTTACCCTGTGTTTTCCCATCCTTTTCCATGCTTCTTCCCATTGCAATCAAAATTTAAATCCTTTATTCGTAAAATTTAATAAATGAATCAAATTACTTACAGCATGTGTTAAGCTCTTTTGCTTGTAATAAATGGCTTTCTTTGGTTTATCTCAAATAATTCTCTTCCCCCAGTGGGAAGGTGGGTTGCATAATTATTGTGAAGAGCCCACATGGTAACTGTGGGAATCAGGGCACTGTCAGCACCCAGAGTGGCTGCCCAGCTGGGCCTCTTACAGCTACAGCATGGCTGGGGAACCAGAAGTGGGGCCCAGGATGCAGAGCTCTGGGGACAGTAACTTGTCCCCCTTTCAGCAGGAGATTGTCTACTTTTGGCATGACCGTGACACAGCCTCCTTCTGCCTCTGCTTCTCACACTTTTGTCACTACCAGCTCACCTCTAACTCCTCTTTTCTCTGCCCCATGGCTTCTGTTTTCTCCAAGCTTCTACTTATCAAGAGTTCTGGTTCTCAGTGGCTTCTATTACCTCATGGCACTGCCTCTCCTTTACAGTGGAACCCCTCACGGGCTGCTGGCTGGGCCACTCATTGCTGACCCTGCATTGGTTTTCTACTCCTGATCCATTCACCAGTGGACACAGAAGACACATGGCTCTGGGCTGGGTGTGATGGCTCACACCTGTAATCCCAGTACTTTGGGAGGACAAGGTGGGTGGATCACCTGAGGCCAGGAGTTCAAGACCAGCCTGGCCAACATGGTAAAACCCCATCTCTACTAAAAATACAAAAAATTAGCCAGGTGTGGTGACTTGCGCCTGTAGTCCCAGCTACTCGGGAGGCTGAGGCAGAAGAATCGCATGGACCATGAGGTGGAGGTTGCAGGTGAGCTGAGATTGCACCACTGAATTCCAACCTGGGTGACAAGAGTGAAACTCTGTCTCAAAAAAAAAAAAAAAAGACAGGTGGCTTTGCCTCTCAGCACAGGGACTGTTGGCGTGTCCAGTACTCTGAGCTTGACTTTATCCAAGAAACACCATGATCTTTCTACAAAGAGTTTCAATGATTCCTAAGCTAGATGAGTGGCAGAACCTAGTGGGTAAATTGTTTAAAATACAGATTTCTGGAAGCCACTTATCTATAAAATGATTACCATGATAACACCTACCTTACAGGAGTGGCATGGTTGATTTCTTTCTGTTCCTCCTCCCCAAAATTATTTGTGCTATGTGTGTAGTGACAAATGTTTGGAGATATAAGTTCCCCCAAATGGGAACTTAATAGTTCAGTGGTTCTCAAGGTCTGCGAAGAGGAGAGAGGGACAGTGCATCAGAATTCCCCAGGGAGTGCCATATACTTGACCTCTGCAACCAGAATGGAGGGGGTGCTAAACTGCTCAGACTCTATGCCAGCTGCAGACCCTATCTCTACATCACTGCACTAAGTAACTTACAGTATGTCTTTAAAATAGAATCTCATGTAGTCAATCAAATTGGTTTTGCTGAAGTCCATTTTGTTTAACATGCAAAGCAGGTCATGATGGATCATCGAATTAAAATAGCAGGTTGTAGAACAGTACTATGATTGGATCTAATTTTTAGGGGGAAAAAGATATGTACATCTATGCATAGCTAAGGGCCTGGAATAGTAAAAGCATGGTTGGCAGACTTGCTACCCCAGCATCACCAGGAAGCTTGATAGAAATGTAGAATCTGGATCCCCACTCCAGACCACTGACTAACAATCTGCATTTTGACAAGATCTCCACGTGATGGGTGTGGACATTAAAGTGTGAGACTCACTGCTCTAGAACACTGGTTCTTGTCTTGGGTGCTCATTAGAACTCACCTGGGGAGCATGGAAAAAAAAATCCCCCTGCCCAAGTGGTACCCAGACCAATTAAGTCCTAGTCTCTGTGGGGAGAGCCTGGCGTCCTATAGCTTTAAACTCCCTGATGATCTTGATGAGCAGCCAGGATAAAAACAGCTGCTGTGAGGATATATCCCAGGTGTTAGACTGATTGTCCTGCAGATGGTGAGAATCTGGTGGTTCTTCTTTCTGCTTTTCTATATTTCCTGATTTTTGTCTAAGAAGCACATACAGATTTTGTAATGATAAAGAAATAATTTTTTTTGAGACAGAGTCTTGCTCTGTCACCAGGCTGGAGTGCAGTGGCACAATCTTGGCTCACTGCAGTCTCTGTCTCCTGGGTTCAAGGAATTCCCCTGCCTCAGCTTCCTGTGTAGCTGGGACTACAGGCGCATACCACCATGCCTGGGTAATTTTTTGTATTTTAGTAGAGATGGGGATTTACCAGGTTGGCCAGGATGGTCTGGATCTCCTGACCATATGATCCACCCACCTCAGCCTCCCAAAGTGCTGGGATTACAGGCGTGAGCCACCACACCTGGCCAGAAATAATTTTTAACTTAAAAACCCTAAATTAATGCAAGGCTCATCTAAGGCTTAGACAGAAGCCTTGAAATGAGGAAGATGCTTTAGAAGAAGATTCACAATAGAAAGAAAGGGAGGTCGAACATGGTGGCTCACACCTGTAGTCTCAGCACTTTGGGAGGCCAAGGTGGGCTAATTTCTTGAGGCCAAGAGTTCGAGACCAGCCTGGGCAACATGGTGAAACCTCCTCGCTACAAAAATTAGCCAGGTGTGGTAGCACATGCCTGTAGTCCCAGGTACTCATGGGGCGGAGGTGGGAGAATCACTTGAGCCTGG